>NC_056738.1:564703709-564718709 GCF_019279795.1 Protopterus annectens | reverse complement strand
ACTGCCTTAACCTGAAACTTTTAGGCTGGCTAGAACTACAAAACTATGTTTTAATCTCACAACTTACTATTGCCCACAAAATTCTATACCAACCTGATAACACCCCTATACTATCACAGCTTTTACTCCCTTATAATAATCTTACCTCCCTTCATTCCTCTTGTAAATTCTTGACCAAACCTATAAAGGCTCATAACTTAGCTGGAGACTCTCTATTTAGTAATACTGTAGGCTGAGCTTGGAATTTGCTACCTTGGGATTTAACTCTAATCACATCTCTACCCCTCTTCAAACAACAAATCAAACTGTACTTCCAAAATCACTGGCTTTGCTCATGTAATACACCTGACTGATTTCTCTCCTCCCCCTTACCTGACCTCTAACCTTACTGGGTGCTTATACTTACTATCTACCTTTCTTCCTCCTCCTATCCTTCTTTGCTCTACCTATTTCTCTCTCCTCTCCTATCTCCTCTTGCTAGCCCTTTTCTTCTCTTACTTCTTAACTACTGTCACCTCCCTTCATTTTACCTAACACTACTCCTCTTACTTCTCCTCCTACTTGTACTTTTTCCTATTATAGCAGTAGCCTTAAGATACAGCCTGTTAGTATTAAGTAAGATGCTTTGAATCTGATTTAACTCTAATCATGACTCCATTGATTATGTGCCTTAATTTTATTGATATTATTACCTTTTTATTATTATACAAATTTTTATTACAAATATTTTTTCTTTTCTTTGTATTCTATGTGTTTATTATTATCATGTCTGTTTGTTAAGTTGTATGTGGAGCTTTTCTCCCCGGGCCTCTACTGAAAATGGAAATATATCCAGCTAGACTAGCCCGGTCAACAAATGTAAAATAAATAAATAAATAAATAAAATACTGCAAGATATATGCAAAATGCCTGACCAAATGGGGGGACAAAGGGCAAACAATAGTGACATATTTGAAATATGGCTGTTATACGCTTAGAAGTCTGCTAGAGTAGCATGGTTTGTCTTAACATATATTTTCTGATAGATTCCAGGTCTGAAACAAAAATGATTGTCATCATTTACTGATGTCAATGCTCACATCATCCCAGTGATTTGTCAAAAACCCACATCTGTTATAGGGAACAGAACAAACATATGAACCACGCATCTGGACAGTGTACAGACATCTGGACAGTGGAGAGGTATGACTGCAGACATGTAACAGAAGAGAAAAAAAACTAAGAGCTCCCAACCATTTCACTCAGCCACCTTCTGAACTACAGTCAGACTAACATGACACTACCCCAAATCAGCTCTGGGGAATTACCCATGCATTTGCAAATATATCATGCACTTCAGGTATGTAACTGTAGGGAAAATGAGACATCACTGACAAATTATCCACCCACAACCATTTGCACCACAGTCACAGCAATATACCATTACCCCAAATGAACTCTAGAGTATAACAACTGTTTGAACAAACATATCCTGATTGCCAGTCACACACTACACCGACATATATTGCCCCAAGTCATAATCTACCGGGTATTCTGAGGTGCAACAGGACATTCCTCAGTCTGCCCCTACAAACATAGACACCTGATAGACCACCAGCAACTGTAGCAGCATGCACAGCAAGACAGAAAATGATCTATGACACTCACATCTGCCAATCTCCCCACTCAGCCTAACAAACATGTGCGCATTACACTGCTACACAATCTTGACAATCTGTTAACAATGGCCAGACATACATAACTCTCAACTATACAGATTTCCATATAATGTCTAGGGTGTGGAACCATATTTATGGCCACTTCTGCAAACCACTTCTGGGAGTCTACAAAGTCACTGGGATGATATCAACAGTGAAGTCATTAAATCATGATATACCATACCTCTGAACTTCTTACTGCAAGACATCTGGATAAAGTCTGACAAACTTGGGGGACAGAGGGCCAAAAAGAGGGACATATCTCACATAATGTTGTTATAAACTGAAACAGTTGCTGACAGGGTTTATTGTAACATAACATCTTTGAAGGATATGATGTCTGAAACACAAATGGATGTCAACAATTACTAACATCAGTCCTCACATTATCTTACCGATTTCTCAAAAAACAGAAATTGTCTGAAGAACAGACCAAAATTAAGAGGCGTACTCTTGGCCTTCCGCAGACATCTGGGTAGCTGAGAGGTATGTCAGAGACATATCACTGTCAGACATAAAGTCATGCAGACAATGCATGTCCAGGCAAACCCTATTAATCTAGCAATCTTCCATGTGTATAACAGCAATACTTACTTACAATCTGTACCCAATGCTGGACTTTTGCCCCCCATTTTGTTGGCCTGTCTCCATATTCCTTTTTCTGAGAGGTATTCCCACCTACCTTCTGTGAAGCTGTAGCCCCCACACCTCCATAATGTCCTCCTCACAGGCAAAGAAAAGGGGCAAGGCCCACATGAAGGACCTAGTTATAGCACTGTGTTGCTATGGCATTGGCTAATGGAAAGACAACGCAGCTGCTCTGGATGCAAGTAGAAAGTGGGAGACACCAAGCTGCTGCCTATGTAAAACAGGTCTGAAGTTGTCTACACAAGGACAGACTGTGACTACAAAAACATTAACATTTGCTTTATTCTGAGAAAACTCTTCAACACCATAACAGGTATGTCAATTAATTAAACATGTAATGGAATGCTAAAGTGGGATGCAATAATATGAAATAGGAAGTTAAACACTAGGTCACAAAAAGACTTGCTGGACTCACATGTTGCTATCATAAAATAATTAACACTGAAATTACTCTACAAATGCATGTTGCTAACACACCTCCCTGTGGGGTGTGAGGCTGTAAATCCCAAACTTTCCATATCAGTTACTGCTGTTGCTGCAGTAGAAATGTAGAGTTATGGTCCTTTCCTACACCCATCCTGCACAACCCTAGCTGGTTTTCTAATGTTTTACCCACTGCTTGCCCCGATTTCACCACTTTCCTATCACCCTTTTATTCTTTTATTTAATTAAAATTAGCATGGAAGTAAGCGGGTGTAAGTAGTGCTAAGCGAAGCTAAGAGGACTTATCCTTCTCTTAGCATTGCTTAGTTTCATGCAAAACCACACAAACCCGCTTACAACTGCTTAAAAGTGCTTTAATCACTCTGTCTCCATCAGCCCTTGTTCTGCCCAACAACAAAATAACCAGTCCTACCAAGTCTTGAACCCAGGACGCTGTACATTACAATCACAGCAATGTACCACTACATAATCTCAGCTGTGAGGGTTTATAATGCTTTTACAAACATATCATGCATTATGGTCATTTAACATTAATAAAACCAAATCATCATTACCAAGTATTGAACCCAGGACCCTGTGCACTACAATCACAGCAACGTACTTCTACACCATCTGAGTTGCAGGAATTTGTAATGCTTTTACAAACATATCATGCACAACAGTCATTTAACATAAGGGAAAAATACATATCCGTAGTAATCTGATATATATATATATATATATATATATATATATATATATATATATATATACACATATATGTGTGTGTGTGTATGGTTTCCATCATAATGTCGACTGGTGGATAGTTGAGCGAGTATGTACAAAAGGATTACGGCAACATCCCAAAATTGTGAATGCAAATGTTGCGAATCGCAAAATCCCATCCCCTTTTTGACCCATGTTATCACTTGTTTTTGGGTGTAGACCAGTCAGAAATGTGGATTTCAGTGTTTTGTGACATTTTGACCATTCGGCATTACTGGAATTACTGACAAAAGTTGCTCATATGCAGAGTCGAGCAAAGTGCGCTTGACATTATGATAGTAATATATATATATATATATATATATATATATATATATATATATATATATATATATATATATATATATATATATATATATATATATACACACACACACACACACACACACACACACACACACACACACACATATATATATATATACATACACACACACACACACACACACACACACACACACACACACACACACACACACACACACACACACACACACACACACACACACACACACACACACACACACACACACACACACACACAACCTCTTACTGCAAGATATATGCAAAATTCCTGCCCAAGTGGGGGGATAAAGGGCAAACAATAGTGACATATTTGAAATATGGTTGGTATACGCTTAGAAGTCTGCTATAGTAGCATGGTTTGTCTTAACATATATTTTCTGATAGATTCCAGGTCTGAAACAAAAATGATTATCATCATTTACTGATGTCAATGCTCACATCATCCCAGTGATTTGTTAAAAACCCACATCTGTTATAGGGAACAGAACAAACATATGAACCACGCATCTGGACAGTGTACAGACATCTGGACATTGGAGAGGTATGACTGCAGACATGTAACAGAAGAGAAAAAAAACTAAGAGCTCCGGACCATTTCACTCAGCTCCTTCTGAACTACAGTCAGACTAACATGACACTACCCCAAATCAGCTCTGGGGAATTACCCATGCATTTGCAAATATATCATGCACTTCAGGTATGTAACTGTAGGGAAAATGAGACATCATTGACAAATTATCCACCCACAACCATTTGCACCACAGTCACAGCAATATACCAGTACCCCAAATGAACTCTAGAGTAAAACAACTGTTTGAACAAACATATCCTGATTGGCAGTCACACACTACACCAACATATATTGCCCCAAGTCACAATCTACCGGGTATTCTGAGGTGCAACCGGACATTCCTCAGTCTGCCCCTACAAACATAGACACCTGATAGACCACCAGCAACTGTAGCAGCATGCAGAGCAAGATAGAAAATGATCTATGACACTCACATCTGCCAATCTCCCTACTCAGCCTAACAAACATTTGCGCATTACACTGCTACACAATCTTGACAGTCTGTTAACAATGGCCAGACATACATAACTCTCAACTATACAGATTTCCATAGAATGTCTAGGGTGTGGAACCATATTTATGGCCACTGCTGCATACCACTTCTGGGAGTCTACTAAGTCACTGGGATGATATCAACAGTGAAGTCATTAAATCATGATATACCATACCTCTGAACTTCTTACTGCAAGACATCTGGATAAAGTCTGACATACTTGGGGGACAGAGGACCAAAAAGAGGGACATATCTCACATAATGCTGTTATAAACTGAAACAGTTGCTGACAGGGTTTATTGTAACATAACATCTTTGAAGGATATGATGTCTGAAACACAAATGGATGTCAACATTTACTAACATCAATCCTCACATTATCTTACCGATTTCTCAAAAACAGAAATTGTCTGAAGAACAGACCAAACATAAGAGGCATACTCTGGGCCTTCTGCAGACATCTGGGTAGTTGAAAGGTATGTCAGAGACATATCACTGTCAGACGTAAAGTCATGCAGACAATGCATGTCCAGGCAAACCCTATTAATCTAGCAATCTTCCATGTGTATAACAGCAATACTTATTTACAATCTGTACCCAATGTTGGACTTTTGCCCCCCATTTTGTTGGCCTGTCTCCATATTCCTTTTTCTGAGAGGTATTCCCACCTATCTTCTGTGAAGCTGTAGCCCCCACACCTCCATAATGTCCTCCTCACAGGCAAAGAAAAGGGGCAAGGCCCACATGAAGGACCTAATTATAGCACTGTGTTGCTATGGCATTGGCTAATGGAAAGACAACACAGCTGCTCTGGATGCAAGTAGCAAGTGAGAGACACCAAGCTGCTGCCTATGTAAAACAGGTATGAAATTGTCTACACAAGGACAGACTGTGACTACACAAACATTAACTTTTGCATTATTCTGAGGAAACTCTTCAACACCATAACAGGTATGTCAATTAATTAAACATGTAATGGAATGCTAAAGGGGGATGCAATAATATGAAATAGGAAGTTAAACACTAGGTCACAACAAGACTTGCTGGACTCACATGTTGCTATCATAAAATAATTAACACTGAAATTACTCTACAAATGCATGTTGCCAACACCCCTCCCTGTGGGGTGTGAAGCTGTAAATCCCAAACTTTCCATATCAGTTACTGCTGTTGCTGCAGTAGAAATGTAGAGTTATGGCCCTTTCCTACACCCATCCTGCACATCCCTAGCTGGTTTTCTAATGTTTTACCCACTGCTTGCCCCCATTTCACCACTTTCCTATCACCCTTTTATTCTTTTATTTAATTAAAATTAGCATGGAAGTAGGCGGGTGTAAGTAGTGCTAAGTGAAGCTAAGAGGACTTATCCTCCTCTTAGCTTTGCTTAGTTTCACGCAAAACCACAAAAACCCGCTTACAACTGCTTAAAAGTGCTTTAATCACTCTGTCTCCATCAGCCCTTGTTCTGCCCAACAACAAAATAACCAGTCCTGCCAAGTCTTGAACCCAGGACGCTGTACATTACAATCACAGCAATGTACCACTACATAATCTCAGCCGTGAGGGTTTATAATGCTTTTACAAACATATCATGCATTATGGTCATTTAACATTAATAAAACCAAATCATCAATACCAAGTATTGAACCCAGGACCCTGTGCACTACAATCACAGCAACGTACTTCTACACCATCTGAGCTGCAGGAATTTTAATGCTTTTACAAACATATCATGCACAACAGTCATTTAACATAAGGGAAAAATACATATCCGTAGTAATTTTATATATATATATATATATATATATATATATATATATATATATATATATATATATATAGACATACATATATGTGTGTGTATGGTTTCCAACATAATGTCGACTGGTGGATAGTTGAGCGAGTATGTACAAAAGGATTACGGCAACATCCAAAAATTGTGAATGCAAATGTTGCGAATCGCAAAATCCCATCCCCTTTTTGACCCATGTTATCACGTGTTTTTGGGTGTAGACCAGTCAGAAATGTTGATTTCAGTGTTTTGTGACATTTTGACCATTCGGCATTACTGGATTTACTGACAAAAGTTACTCATCTGCAGAGTTGAGCAATGTGCGCTTGACATTATGATAGTAATATATATACACACACACACACACACACACACACACACATATATATATATATATATATATATATATATATATATATATACATATACACACAAACACACACACACACACACACACACACACACACACACACACACACACACACACACACACACACACACACACACACACACACACACACACACACACACACACACACAAACCTCTTACTGCAAGATATATGCAAAATGCCTGACCAAGTGGGGGGATAAAGGGCAAACAATAGTGACATATTTGAAATATGGCTGTTATACACTTAGAAGTCTGCCAGAGTAGCATGGTTTGTTTTAACATATATTTTCTGATAGATTCCAGGTCAGAAACAAAAATGATTGTCATCATTTACTGATGTCAATGCTCACATCATCCCAATGATTTGTGAAAAACTCACATCTGTTATAGGGAACAGAACAAACATATGAACCACACATCTGGACAGTGTACAGACATCTGGACAGTGGAGAGGTATGACTGCAGACATGCAAAAGAAGAGAAAAAAACTAAGTGCTCCTGACCATTTCACTCATCACCTTCTGAACTACAGGCAGACTAACATGACACTATCCCAAATCAGCTCTGGGGAATTACCCATGCATTTGCAAATATATCATGCACTTCAGGTATGTAACGGTAGGGAAAAGGAGACATCACTGAGAAATTTTCCACCCACAACCATTTGCACCACAGTCACAGCAACATACCAGTACCCCAAATAAACTCTAGAGTATAACAACTGTTTGAACAAACATATCCTGATTGCCAGTCACACACTACACTGACATATATTGCCCCAAGTCACAATCTACCGGGTATTCTGAGGTGCAACAGGACATTTCACAGTCTGCCCCTACAAACCTAGACACCTGATAGACCACCAACAACTGTAGCAGCATGCACAGCAAGATAGAAAAGGATCTATGACACTCACATCTGCTAATCTCCCCACTCAGCCTAACAAACATTTGCACACTACACTGCTACACAATCTTGACAGTCTGTTAACAATGGCCAGACATACATAACTCTCAACTATACAGATTTCCGCAGAATGTCTAGGGTGTGGAACCATATTTATGGCCACTGCCGCATACCACTTCTGGCAGTCTACTAAGTCACTGGGATGATATCAGCAGTGAAGTCATTAAATCATGATATACCATACCTCTGAACTTCTTATTGCAAGACATATGGACAAAGTCTGACATACTTGGGGGGACAGAGGGCCAAAAAAGAAGGACATATCTCACATAATGCTATTACAAACTGAAACAGTTGCTGACAGGGTTTATTGTAACATAACATCTTTGAAGGATATGATGTCTGAAACACAAATGGATGTCAACATTTACTAACATCAATCCTCACATTATCTTACCGATTTCTCAAAAACAGAAATTTTCTGAAGAACAGGCCAAACATAAGAGGCATACTCTGGGCCTTCCGCGGACATCTGGGCAGTTGAGAAGTATGTCAGAGACATATCACTATCAGACGTAAAGTCATGCAGACAATGCATGTATAGACAAACCCTATTAATCTAGCAATCTTCCATGTGTATAACAGCAATACTTACTTACAATCTGTACTCAATGCTGGACTTTTGCCCCCCATTTTGTTGGCCTGTCTCCATATTTCTTTTTCTGAGAGGTATTTCCACCTACCTTCTGTGAAGCTGTAGCCCCCACACCTCCATAATGACCTCCTCACACGCAAGGAAAAGGGGAAAGGCCCACATGATGGACCTAATTATAGCACTGTGTTGCTATGGCATTGGCTAATGGAAAGACAACACAGCTGCTCTGGATGCAAGTAGCAAGTGAGAGACACCAAGCTGCTGCCTATGTAAAACAGGTCTGAAATTGTCTACACAAGGACAGACTGCAACTACATAAACATTAACATTTGTATTATTCTGAGGAAACTCTTCAACACCATAGCAGGTATGTCAATTAATTAAACATGTAATGGAATGCTGAAGGGGATGCAATAATATGAAATAGGAAGTTAAACACTAGGTCACAACAAGACTTGCTGGACTCACATGTTGATATCCAGCACCTACAACCATTCCTGCTGGCCCTGTCTGCCATGACACAGAACATAGCTCTGGCCCCTGAGCCACCCCAACAAAGGTCAGCTCATGTATGACCACTACTGGAGTGTCTGTTGTCCAATACTGACTGTGACCTGCTAGGCCAGCTACCTGGGATGGTGTAAATATTCAAATGTCACCTGTGAATGCTGCCATGATACATATGCTTGTCTTACAAATGTAACAGACTTATATAGGGTATGTGCATAGTAAACAACTGGCACAGAAATGTGTGTTGAATTGTATGTTATAAACTGAGCGCATACCATTCAACTGTCCAGAGTGTTGCAGACTTACCATATGTTTGCCTCATATTTGTAGAAAATGCCTCATACAGTTGTGTATTTTCTGGCAAATCACTGGAAACCCAGTAAAGACTGAAGTCATAACATAATAGCATACATTTGAATGTCCAATGTCATATCCTGTGGAATATTCCTGCGAATGCAAAACCGTCTAAGTGTGTTATAGCTAGATTTATAAAGTGTCACTATCTTCCGGCCTTTGCCCACCATTGATGTGTGCCTTTGTGCAGATGTCTTGCTCTAACAGGAGCTAGGGCTCTTAGCATGAAACTCATGTCATTGCAAGTGTACCTTGTCCTGGAGAATGCTGAAATATGTGCAGTCACTGACACCTGGTTCTCAGCTGTGGAGGACACACTAACCTTGCCAGGTTACTCATCCCACCATATGTTTAGACCCCAAATGGAGAGCTGCAAAGCCACAGGAGGTTGAGTTTTAAACATTGCCATACGCATACACACATCCAGGCTGGCCAAACAGTATGACACATGGGAGCCATCCCAAGTGCAGTTAACTGTTGACAAAACACCTACTCAAATCATAGCTAGCTACAGACCTAAAACCATGATGCTGGGCACCCACTACACCTATCTGGACTTGCATGAAACTGTCACGATTCAACCATCTACCCTGCTCCTGTGTGACTTTAACTACCCACCCATAGTGTGCATGATCTATTCTACCTAAACCTGAATGCACAGAGATTCCTCAGCTTTGTCAATGGCAATGCATTGGATCAGCTGGTCAACACTCCAACAGGTGGAAATATCCCATACCTGGTCCTAACCAACATGAGTAGCCACTGTAGTGCTCCTACAGTGTCATTCCCCCCTGGTAAGATCTGACCACATAGCCATAACTGTTGAGGTCACCATCCCCCTGCCCCCCCTTCCTGTCAGGGTCAAACAAAATAAACTTTACAAAAATGACTATAAATCTCCTCAGAGCAGGCAGAAGTAGCTTTACAGCCATCATCCCATCAGTTGGAACTAGCAGTTGTGTCCACGCCCACACCACAATATTATGTTTGCACCTACATAACTGTATGGACTCAGCAAATACCTGACAGGACAACATCATCTCCCTCAAGTTAGGATAAACATCTATGGTGGACAGCAGCAATATAGAAATACCATAATAGGTAGAAATAATTGCTGGACAGGGCCAAGAAGGAGCAGGTGCCTAAATGGAAGCAATGTCTCCTTGGTCTGAACAACCAAATAAGGTCACAAGTGAATTGCTCTAAGGCTATCTTTGGCAATTTGGACATATCCACCAAGGCCAGTCACTAGGCCTTCCACACATATATCCAAAGTCCCAGATGCAACACCCAAATCTGCTCTGTAATGGTGGCCAATAATACAACATACACATATGGCATAGATATAGACAACCTGTTGCAGACATGTTAAGTGTAAACATCACTCCCCCCTGTCCCCCCATTGATACACATGGACATGCACAGTACCTACCTCCTTCCCCTTATCACCAGGAAGCAGGTCTGTAATGCCCTCTCAAAGGCAACCCACAAAAGTCTCCATATGCCTGATACCATCCCTGGCTGTATCCTACATGAACTCAGGTATGAGCTCTCAGCTCCATTACACACTGTAATCAATCAAAGCCTGAGCACCAGTGTCATCCCATCTGCACAGAGTACAGCCACTGTCAACCCTATAAACAAAGGCAGAGCAATCTACTGACCCAGCCAATCATATGCACATCAGCCTAATTAGCCTGATCTGCAGGGGCATGGAAGGCAATATCAAGGACCTTATAAACAGGGATTTTGGAAACCTCAAAATGCTTGAGCCCACACAGTGTGGTAATGTTGAATGGAGATCAGACCTGTTAAACCTGGTCGACATCTCTGAAGTGGCCAACAAACACAAGGACAAGGGGAAGATGGTGAACACTGCTTACTTTCACCTAGCCCAATTCTCTCACAATAATCCCCAGGCAGCCATGATACATAAGCCTACACAGCTAGGCATCAACCTATATGTTACCAGATGGGTAGCTAACTGGCTTAATGATAGTACCTACTCGGTCAAAGTAGTGGAAGTCACCTCTAGTAGTAGATTCATACAGAGTGGTGTACCCCAAGGATCAGTCTGGGGGCATCTACTGTTTGAGATAGACATTTCTAAGGTACAAGACAAAACCAGTGGCCTGTGGCTGACCAGGTTTGCAGATGATTGCAAGCTGGCCACTGTCTTACATTCCCCTACTGATGTGAGCACCCTTAAAGAGGCCCTTACCGAAACTAATGACTAGTGCAAGAAGCATTGCCTCAAACTGAATGCCAGGAGATGCATCATTTTCCCTGTTGTGGTAGATGTCATCCACACTAATTATGACAGTAATAGCAATGTACTGAGCATGCAGTCAGGTTTGAGGTGACTTGTGCACCATGGATGGCAGCAACCTGACAGTTTCCCACCATATGGGCACCATTGTATGGAAGGCTGTCTACATGGCCAACCTCATAAATATGGGTATGTCATCCCGGGACCAGGGGTCCACAACATTCCTGTTCTCCACCCTTATCAGATGCATTACCAAGTACAATGGCTCCTTTCGCATGTAACTTGCCAAGCAAATGCAGCAGTTCAGAGACCACAGATGTTCCTCACCAGGCAATTCTAGGGTCTGCAACACCTATCCTATACAGTTAGGCTGAAATCCCTGTTCCTGTACTCAGTCTCATACAGACTGATCATAGGCGACCTGTGTCTGGCATATAAGGCATTTTCCAAACCAGCCTTGATGGTGTTTCTGCATATCTGTAAGATAAACCCCACTCATTCAATATGTACGCAAATCCCTCAACTGGTCTGTGACATGTATAGTACTTGTTGGCAGGATAGTGTAGTGTCCCATACAATACACCATCTGTATAATACACTTCATCCCCATGTCTAGCAGAGTACATGTATATTCCTCTTGAAGAAGAAGATGGATGACTGCATTGGAAATGGAAAAGACACCCCTGGGATCTCGCGTGTGACCCAGCTGGACAGGGGAAACAGGTGCTGACTTGAAGGGACATGTGTAGAAGTCTGAGCTAGGCTTATGAGGACATCCGTGCCAATAGCCTGGTATCATCTTATGAAGCTGCGCACCTAGTACTTTACATGTTTCCTGTATGTATTGCAGACTGTCCTGCAATGTTGTCTGAAATGAATCCCTGTGAGTCAGAGCTGTGTAGGTACTGCAGTGATAGAGTATTCTCTTGTTCATTCATTAGTTATTATTACATATCGTTACACCTTGTCATTGTGTCTGGTCTGTATAGCAGTACATCAGCTCTTACAGTACTTGCATATGCACTTGGTAACACTGTATAGCTCACTCAAATAGCCTTGGTCATGGTCACACCATTCTGCTAATAGACCCATCACACAGTAGGATTTATCAACCTTTGTTGAGGGCATTACAGTAGCTTTAAAGGAGATGGATTGTGGCAGTCAGAACTATGGTAAGGTCTGGCCTGATGAGCCCATAGGTGGCAAAGCTGTGCCAGACTTTACCAAGAGACTGTGTGTGTGTGTGTGTGTGTGTGTGTGTGTGTGTGTGTGTGTGTGTGTGTGTGTGTGTGTGTGTGTGCGCTGGTGTGGTGTAGTGTGTGTGTGCTGCTGCAAGCGAGGGCGTAGTGTGTGTGTGTGTGTGTGTGTGTGTGTGTGTGTGTGTGTGTGTGTGTGTGTGTGTGTGTGTGTGTGTGTGTGTGTGTGTGTGTGTACCAGCAAACATAATACTGCAGGCTATTAATTTACATATGTTGTCTTCCCCTCACAGGTGAACAAGGGGGTTGGTGTCTCTCTCCCCTCAAAACCTGATGTCGGTGTCTTAGTGGACTCTCAAGATGATGGTAGTCATAGTGAGGCACAGGTGGGGTTGTTTGTGCCTGAATCTGTGCCATTGGTTGGTGTCCCATCTTCAACCATAATGTCCCCACACACAGTCAGTATTCTCACACATACCCAGTAGCCACAGATAATGGACAGTTGGAGGGTGGTGGCATGGAACTGTCTAGTGTGGTGACTATGGAAATTGTGAGTGTATACACTAGCTATAGCCAGAGGGCAGGTGAGGTCACACACAGGTAGATGTACAGGGGTGCTCGATAGAGGACTGCTGCCCATCAAGCCCCAGCATGTGTCACCGGATGCATGTTACACTCCGTCATGGAGGCGCAGGGGTGTACTGACCTCAACACCAGGCAGATGCTCAGGGTAATGAAGGCAGCACTTCCTGCCATGCTTGACAACCTCCATGGCATTTGTGATGCCATATGTCATTTCGCCAATGTCATGGATAGACAGTGGGGTGAGACATTGTCACTGCTTGACTGTGCAATGTCTGTGCTTGAGCATGTGGTGGGAGTAGGGCATCAGCCAGGTAGACGTGGGTCAGCAACATGAGCAGCTGAGAGCCCACGTGGCAGTGGACATTCACAGTCCTGTAGTGCGAGTACCACCAGCACTACCAAAGGGAGGGTGCTGTCCACTCCACACCAAAACAGGCCATAGGCACATGCTTCTGGCCAGTCCCATCATGGACATGGATCCAGCAGACAGCAGTCACTATCGAGGAGTAGTACTGTATCTGTCCTTGGGTATGGTGGTGCCAGTGAGACTCCTTACAGGACCAATTCCCGCATCCCTGCTGGGAGACGGTGAACCACACATCCTGCCATGTATGGTCCACAGCTGTCCAACATATCCCTGTGTCGGGCATCCACATGTCTTGATTGCGTGCAAACACTCACACATCTGTATCATGGGCCGGTCAAAACCAGACATGCACAGCTCCTCTGCACTGCACAGTGGAACACCACCCCTCGAGACACACACACACACACATATATGATGTCAACCAAATGGCCCACCCTAGGCCTCTGGCAATCCCACACCACACCCTGTGCATGTAATGCTACTTGTGTCACAACCCTGTTATCCATACCATCGATGCAGGGACATGCTGATATGGATCTGATGACAGTGTGAATATAGTATAGTGTAGTAATGTAATGCTGTGTAAGGTGCTATCTGCTGGCAATAGTTAATGGACACACATCAAAGTGTATGTAACTTGGTAGCCATGATGCATTATTGCTGTTAGTACTGCTGACTGTAGTGTCATGTACTGTATTCTGTCTGTGTTCCAGGTGTCTGTGTGTCTGCAGGCTGTGGGCCTGCTGACAGTGGCAATGATGAGTATGGAGTAGAAACACAGTGACCTTTTCATAACCAAGGTACAGCTGTATATGTACATGTTTACTAGTTCTGTTTACATGCAACAGTGTGAGGGACAATTGTGGCAGACAGTGTGACCTTGGATACATACCCTTGACATAGCCAGCTAGCCATCATACATGTCACCTCAGTGTTCTGTAGGACTGCAGGCTCACACATACAGAGAAGGTTACTTGAGTACTGGCACTGGGTCCCTCACAAGCTTAGCAATTACTTTAATTGCAACAGATTCACCTATCAGCACCTTTTG
>NC_056738.1:564678709-564698709 GCF_019279795.1 Protopterus annectens | reverse complement strand
GTATTTGCAGGTGATGTTTACTGACTCCATACACTGCATGGCTCCTATGTTACTGCACAATTTGTTCTGTTGTGCACATTCTCCATTTTTCTGGCCAGTGGTTCCCCTTTCCTTATGTGTGTCTCTTTATCCTTCTGTAGTCCAGTCGCAGGCATTGCCCACAGTGGCTGCTGTTATGCATTTGCAATTCTGATGTGAGTGGGGTAAATGCCATAACATCACATACAAGGTTGTAGACTTCACACCTCTGAGTGTACCTATTTAGCAGGTCATGCATTATTTCACCACTACATTTGCTGTGGTCCTCGGTTTGTGTTGCTATATGCTATTATGAGGCTACATGTTGGCCTAGCTGCCAAACCATCACAGACTGACATTTGGGCAGGCCCATATGTGACAGTCAGTCAAAGGCACACACATGGAGACAGGGTCTTACTACTGTTCTGCCAAACATAGACAGTTGAGAGACCAGTTTGGTATTTGCTTGCTTTCTCTTATGGGTATGACATGTGCTTCCCCACTGTCTGCCATTGATGTTTTGACAAGACTCTTTCTTGTTTTGCAAATATTTGGCAGACAAATGCAATGTTAGGACAAGCAGAACAGATATACAAGGCATACTTGTGCTCTTTCTGTGACAACCTGTCATTCCAGGGGTATGGATGTTGGCCAGTGACATGTTGTCAGTATTGACACAGTAAGTTGGCAGCCTTTTATAACTTGGCAGTAAACTGACCTTCAGGTACCTGCTGTCCTACTAGGCACCTGACTATTTAGAGCCAGACATCTGGACAAAGCCATATGTAATTTGGAGACAAAGGTCTACATATAGGAACCATTGTTAACTATCAGCCTTACAAACCTAGAAAGGTGATATAATAACAGGTTTTGCATTAGCATGCATTTTCCTAAAGGGTATGAAGTCTGAAACTGCAATTTGTCATTATTTTATGACTTTAGTCTTTTGTGATTTGCCAGTGATTTGCCAGACAACCACAATTTCATGGTAAAGAGACCAAAAATATGATGCAAACATCTGAACATTCCGCAAAATATCTCTACAGTTGAGAGGTGTACTAGGCACTGTGTAGGCTACTCCAAGCTGTGTACTGTCCATATGTGTGGGCCCCTGTCCCTCACCTATCCAGCTTTCCTGCAGTAACAGATATTGGCACCTGGACAGTGTGTACAACTCCTACCATAGCTGCATTTGACATACAGAATAGTTGGCACTGCAGTTCTTGGAGCATGGACCCTGTCAACCACAGTACTGTACCTAGGCTACTAAGTTATGGCTACCAGAAGTAAGTGCATGCCACATACTGACAGTATTGACCACACATATACATAGGTCAATGACCCTTGCATATTGTGGAAATGAAATAAGTTATCAAGTTGATTGGGGCAGGCCTGGCAATGTGTGGTCTGCTGCTTATATCCTACAAACATTACTGTTACTGCATTTCTATGGGAACATGGGTGTGTGTGGGGGGCACACCTGTCAGCTGTCCACATTTGCACAGACTGTGCTGATGTACCCTTTACATTTTGGTTCCATTTTGCATAGTATGGTGCCTGTCTCAGAGACTACAGGCATATCACTAAAGACCACAGGTTAGATTATAATGGCAGACATTTGGGTTTCAGACCTCTTGCCTTTCAGAGCCTTACTGCAACTGCAAGACCTGCTGTGATATCACTGTGTAGATCTGTATGGGCATATTTCATCATTGTCCCCATCTGGGGCTTTTGCCAGTCATTTCTTTATGGTTTTCTATGGCTGACTTGCTGGGTGAGGCTGAGGGGTGAGTATGGGACCCCCACATTTATATCCATGATGTGACCTATGACCTCCCAGTTTGTTATCCCCACATATACTGCACTGAGAATTGTCACCTAGGGGACTACTGAATTCTCTGGTGAAGCCAGTTTTGGGAAGACATTTCCTGTTGTCCCCGTAGCTGTCCGTTGCCTGCTGCTATCCCTGTAGGCCACCCCATTCCCTTGCATGCATGCAGTGATACTATAGCTATGCTACTACAATGTATTACTCCATTCATTTATTGTCAAGAAAAGTGACTTACCTTGTGCCTGCGGCAGTTGTGAGGATGGTGCTTGAGCAGTGGCTCTGTCGGATGCATGCAGTACACAGCCTAAACATGGTAAGATACAGGTAGTGTGATGTGTGTGAAAGTCAGAGAGCGGTGTCAGTCCCTGGATCCCTACAGTGTCAGTGTTTGTGCTATGCATTGCCTCTTTGCCAAGGTCTGGGAATACTGGGCACACCTCCATCTGCCTACAGGAGCCGGCTCAGAGGGTTCCTCCTCCGAGTCCTCCTCTGCCTGTGGGGGGCTGTGTGGGCCTTCCCTGTGATGTTTCTGCCACAGCTCTTTCCACAGGATCATATTGTGTAGCACAGCACATACTATGAACATATGTGCACATGTGACTGGAGAGTATTGCAGGGCTCCACCAGATATGTCGAGGCAGTAGAACCCTGACTTGAGCATCCCAATCACATGCTCTATAATGTTCCTGGTTTGTGCGAGTGCCTCATTATGGCATTCTTCAGTGTGTGTATGTGTGTGCCTGTGTGTGTGTGTGTGTGTGTGTGTGTGTGTGTGTGTGTGTGTGTGTGTGTGTGTGTGTGTGTGTGTGTGTGTGTGCAGACATTTCTGATGGGTGTCATCATCTGCAGCTCCAGTGCCTAGCCATCATCATCCCCCACCAGATGGCCATATGGGATGTCCCCCCTGGCAAATGCCTGATACAGCTGTGAGACATGCCAGATATGGGAGTTGTGATAAGTGCCAAGGCTGCCAGCACACACATTCATGATAATGCCCTGGGCATTGCATATGGCCTGGGAGTTGATGGAGTGATAGCCATTGCGGTTGACATAGGCTCTACCCTCTTCACCGGTTGGTGCCTTAATGTTGATGTGCCTGCAGTATGGCACCTAGTACCTCTGGGTAGTCTGCTACATGGTGGAAGAGATGCATATTGCTGATCCTGTCTTCACAGGTGCTGGGGAAATATATGTGCTCACCAGCATGTGTTCGCATGACATCCAGGAACTGGTGGAGTACCCTAGATGCAGATGCCTGTGAGACGCCCATGATGTCCCCAGTAGGTCTTTGGAAGGTACCTGTAGCTAGTATTCTTAGGGCTATACAAACCTTGGTTTCAACTGGGATGAGTTCCCCTTTGTTGGCTCTGGGTCTGAGGTGAGGCTGTCACAGCTTGTAGAGTTGCTGAAGTAAGTCCCTGTCCACCCTGCAGCACTATAGTATCTCCAGATCATGTAGCCCCTGGTAGGTTACTCTGGACCTGAACACTCTTCTCCTCCTCAGTCTGGAATGGTTGTTAGCATTATTCTCCTCACCATGCTCAGCCTCTAGCACATACTGATGTATCAAAGCAACAGCAGCCCTTAACATTTTGTCAGTTAAAATTCCCCCAAGTGCGTAAACCAATGGTACAGACTTTGTGGGTAAAACCAGACTGAAATATGTTTGCATAGTTTATACTGTTGTGCTGCAGATGCTGCCTGTGTGATTGGCTGACTATGATACATTCCACCTGCCAGCTATATTATTTGTACTTGAGTCCCTTTTTTCTGCTATTTCCCTTTTTCTCTTCCCATTTCTGCCCCTTCTAAGCCCCACGGCTCGCCGCACACACCCACTGCTCAAATGTAAACACTTCTGATAGTTCATGCTGTTTCTTTTTTTTATTGTTTCCCTTGTGTTTAAGCCAGGTGGCATGCTGTGCCAACCCCTGCAGCTATATTTAACAGTTTTGAGCAGAAAGGACTCTCCCAGGGATGCAAACATGCTCAGCATTTCATGAACTAGCTGAGACACACCCCCCTTGCTTAGCTGAGCTTAGCTAAGCAAAAATAGAGGTGGCATAGCTCCAATATGCTTACACCAAGCATGACATACCCCCTTTTCATGTCAGCTCCTCCTCCTGCTTACACTGCAGCATTATAGCTCCTACATGGTTAGGTGGAGGCGGACATGGTCTCCCATTTTGCTATTCAATAAATTTAGCTCATTTGTATACCCTACTGCCTTAGTCCCTTGTTACACCACTACACTGGACCCTATCTCCTTAGCAACCAGTGTTACCTGTTATTGTTTTGGCTGTGCATGCTACCCCTATAATGACAAAATGCAGATTTCAATAAAATTGTGTTTTTAAATTTTTGTTCTTATTTTCTGCAGAATCTCATATGCATGCCACTGCACTATGCTTAAACAGCCAAAACTGGCCAAAAAAAATAAACTTTGATTTTCATAATTTTGCAATTGTTTTCCATGCCAATGGCCATATTGTTAGCCATTGGCATGCCTAGTAGTCATAATACATGCTTTACTTTGAGCTGTCATGCCCCCATTTTGATATTTGCAGAAATGTACATGGTTAGTAATCGAATACATTTCTGCAATGGAGACTGCTCTGACATGGATGCCTGCCTGTTTACTGAATCGCTAATTCACGTCATTTGCATGGTTTTCACCAGCAAATGAGGTAATTAGCATTATTCAGTGGTGTCCATGTAAGAATACTGCTGCCAGGCTCGTGCACAGCCTTGTTTACTGGATCGCTCGACGGCCATATTCCGTGCAGAAGCTGCTACACTATTCTGACACAGAGATTTTCCTTTATTGAATCTGGTCCATTGTCTAAATGACTGCATGCTCTATCTGCATCAGTTCTCATATATATGGGTTGTGTGTTGTTGGGATACACGTTATTGGTCAATAGTTCTTAGGATTAGCAGATTCAGTTAAGTATGAGTATGATTGTCCCCATTGTTAACCAATCTGCTGTCATTTCAGGGTGTACATATAAATAGTTTTTACTGAAGGCTGAATTACAATGTTAGGTGCAGCATCCAGACCTGGTGTTTTCCATTTAGGAGCCTTATCTGTAGAAGTTACTTCATTGTATTAATGTATTAATTTCGAATAGGTGTCCAAAGCACTACTCTGCCATCAAACTGATTTAAATCTACTTATGTGTTATTGTGATCTTGTATATTTTGTATGTCAGGTTGGTTTTTAACCC
Source organism: Protopterus annectens (assembly GCF_019279795.1). Lineage (NCBI taxonomy): Eukaryota > Metazoa > Chordata > Ceratodontiformes > Protopteridae > Protopterus > Protopterus annectens. The sequence goes on along the minus strand of NC_056738.1, from coordinate 564,693,633 downwards.
CATGTTTGGGGTGAAATCAGAACTGATCAGTGTGCTACTCTGGTAGACAAATACCAGTAAATAAATACACAAGGATTTTTGATATGTTGTTTACTTCATGGGTTTGTTTCTGTTAAGTATGTTTATGCTGTTGGACCACCATGTTGAGTTGTTTTGGAATTTCACATTGTGTTCTTATGTGCTTTTGTACTGTCAGCTCTATACATCTATGTAATCAGTGTTGAACTCCTTTTCTGAAACTACTTCTTTGGCAGCATTGAGGGGGATGCTACTAAACCAGCATCATACTATTTGATGAGGTTACGATGCTGGAATTCTACAATGTTTGTAAAAGAGTGCTTAGATATTTTGTAATCCACAAGTCACTTGTTTATTACCAAACTACAGTGGGTAATGTAATCACAGTGCTGCTGAATTTAGGCTTTGTAATATAGCTGTGCTCATATACATTTACATGTCAAAATCATATGCATTAGAATGTGATTCAGACCAAATCATACTTCTCAAATCTGTCTATGATTATGGACTGTCCCCCACTCATTTTTATTGAAAACTTGTGGCAAGACTTCAGGGGTTAGTCACAAAGCAGATATCTTAAATCCATAACATTATGCTAAAACGTTTATTCCTCAGTTTTTACTGTTATTAAAATATATTCATTTAAATCATCTTCATGCTGTATTATGTTTTATGTCATGAAAAGTGGAAATGATAAACTATGATTCTGTACATTAATGTGCATTTGCATTACTGTCTCAAAGACTGTGGGGGGGATTTAATAAAGCCTACATAGTGTTTTTTTACCATGTAGGCATCAAGCTGTGCTGCTTACACAAAAGTAAGCAGGTTTTAGTTTCAGTAAACACTGCAAAGCAGTGCACATACACACTCCAACACAGGAAGTTCTATGGCATGCAAATATCTCCTCATAAGGATGTGAATATCATGCAAATGAGGACAGTAGTGTGATCCAGCAAACAGATAGCCAGCTCTTCAGACCCCATATCAGTGTTCATAGTGTACATGGAAACATTCTCTGTACAGGAGTGTTGACAGACAAAAAAGAGCTGTAAAAGTGTAGATATGGGGACAGAAATGGCATATCACATACAGATATGAGCAAAACTATCCTCCTGTGTGTCAAAAATTAAAGGAAATAACAAATTAATTTTATTTATTTTAATAATATGGGTATGTTTGTGCAGCATAGCAAAGTGCACAAGCATGCTTTATAAAAAAAATTGGAAAAAACAAAATTAATATTATGCGACAAAAATGTATTACAAGACCTTGCTAGGAGTATCTACAATGGTGTGTTGGTGCTGCTGCTAATGTGGTAGGGCTAGGAAGCATGCAGTTTCAAGGCTGTGAGCGTGGATCCCTATGCAAATGATGTGGAGTTACTGAATAGCATAAAGGGGTAATCATGTCCGCATATCCCCTTTGTGTAGGCAAAAAAACATGTAGGTGTTTACAGAGGAGGTAGCTGACATCAATGGAGGGGGTATCCAATGACATCTAAACTTATTTCAGCTTAGCTGTGCCTGTTTGCACATCATGTCACCATGCTGAGTGTGTCCTGTCAGGGGTGTGTGTACACTACTGTCTATTTATTTTATTTATTTACTATTTTATTTATTTTATTTTACATTTCTTGACTGGGATAGTCTAACTGGATTTATGTCCATTTTCAGTAGAGTCCCGGGGAGATAATCTCCAAGAGATTACTAGACTGCTAATACACAGGTACTAGTTGTTATACAGTTAAATACTACAAATTTTAAACAGTTCAGGAATCTTCACAGTTTATACAAAAACATGTTACAAGCATTAATTAAGATATTTTAGACTTTATGTACAAGACGTCATTAGTAACTAGAAAGTAATTGTTAAACAAATGCATACTTCAAGTTTCAACAGTGCAGCAATGCTCACAGTTTAAACAATACTTGTTGCCTGCCTTAGGTAGGATGATTTAGAATTATATGCAGAAGAATTTAACTAGATGTTTTAAATTATCTCTATTAGGATAATATATGTTTTTGCCAAGGATAGGTCTTGATCTAAAAAGACACAGATAGAGCAGGGATTAGGTCTTATGAGAGGGTATTTGGGATATAGTACGAGATTAGTCTGGATTTGTACAGGGACATAACCAATGGGTTTTAAGATAGAGTTTCAGACTGTGTTTAAAAAGTGTAAATGAATGCTTTGTTTCACTAAGGGGCATATGTTTCTGCATGTTTGTGTGATGCTCCACTATGCTGAGCATAGAAGTCTGGGGGGGTGTACACTAAGTGCTAAGCTTTGTTTACCATGTGTTTGCATGGTGCACTGCAACACTGAGTGTATTTAAAAGACAATGACATATTAATTACTTTTGACCCCTGTTTAACTTAAACCAAGGCCATTACATGATGTTAATGATATACTAGGCAGGTGGAATGCATCATAGGTAGTCAATCACACAGTCTGCACCTACAGCAAAGCACTATAAAGTTTGCATACACCCTAGAATCTGATTTTTCCCCAATACTCTGCACCACTGGAGTACAAACTTGGAAATGTTAACTGAGAGAATGCTAGGGGCTGCTGCAGGTCTGCTGCATCTGTATCTGCTAGATGCTGATATCAGTGCTGCTGCTGACAATAGGTCTAGCTAGAGAAGGAGAAGAGTGTTCAGGCCCAGAGTAACCTTCCAGGAGCTACATGAGCTGGAGATTGTAGACCACTATAGGTTGGACAGGGACATACTAAAAGAATTCACTGAGCTCTGCCACCCTCAACTCAGACCCAGAGCAAACAGAGGGGAACCCATCCCAGTGGAAACAAAGGTATGTGTGGCCCTTACGATATTAGCTACAGGTACTTTCCAAAAAACAACTGGGGGCATGATGGGGGTCTTACAGACATTTGCTTCCAGGGTACTTCAACAATTCCTGGATGCAATGCTACCACATGCCAGTGAGCACATTTATTTTCCCCTCATCCCTGAAGTGAGGGCCAGCAATATACAACACTTCTACTGTGTAGCACCGGAGGTACTGGGTGCCATAGATTGCACTCATCTACACATCAAGTCACCACACAGTGAGGAGGGTAGAATCTACATCAACCGCAAGGGGTACCACTCCATCAACTGCCAGGTCATATGCAATGCCCAGGGGATTATCATGAATGTGTGTGCTGGCAGCCCTGGAAGTTATCATGACTCCCATATCTGGCACTCATCATAACTGTACCAGATGTTTGGTAGGGGAGACATCCCACATAACCATTCACTGTGAATGTTGGCTATGCACTAGAACCATGCATGATGACATCCATCAGAAATGCACAGACACCCACAGAAGAATGCCATAATGAGGCACACACACAAATAACATCATAGAGCATGTGTCTGGGCTTCTGAAGAAATGGTTTCAATGCCTTGATATATCCAATGGAACCCAGCAGTACTCTCCAGCCACATGTGCTCATATGTTCATGGTATGTCTCATGCTACACAATATGATCTTGTGGAAACAGCTGCAGCAGGATCAACAAAGGTAAGGGATACACAGCCCCGCCACCAGTGCCTAGGTCACCACCACAGCCACACTCACAGGAGGACTCAAAGGAGGAATCCCCTGATGATGTCCCTGTAGGCAGACATAGATGTGCCCAGTATGCTCTGGCTTTGCCTAAGAGACAATGCATAGCACATTCACTGACAACCTAGGTGCCTAGAGATGGACACCTTACTCCTACTCATATACATATAGTAAAATTGTTGATTCCAGGCAACTCACACAACCTGTACCTATCCATGTATTAGTTGTGCACTGCTTGCCCTGAACTACAGCTCTGTCAACTGCTGCATTCGCAAGGTAAGTGTTTAACCTACACACTACTTGTAAGGACTGTTATAATATGCTATTGTATGTATGGATCTGCTGCATTTATCCCAGGAAATATAGTGGGCTATGTGGACAGAAGTAACATCCACAAGGGACTACAGATACATAGTGTAATAGTATGTGTTCCTAATAATCACTAGGCCTCATGGTTGGAATATTCACTACATCAGTCAAGGGAGGTGTTAAACAGTGGGGTCAGATGATATTTGGATTACTGTCAATCCCAGCAGATCATCTGCTGTTGTTCCCTACCCTCAACACAGCAATGTTCCCATATAACTGATTTAACAGCAAGTCAGTAATGGTATATCAGCAGATCAGGAAATCTCAGGGCTGCAATATAGCACCCGATCACAGACTGTATGATACACATAATGCAGGAATAACAATGTACATATTTATGCTGTTGATTGTGTGATGGCTGACTTCTCTCTGTCTGGAAGCCTGTGTGGCTCAGTGGACTAGGGAAGTTAGCATGGATAATAGTGCTGATGGCTCTAATCTGGAAGTAGTCACATCTTTTCCATGTGAGGTATCATTATGTTGGTGTTTTCACAGATTTTCAGTCTGTATGTGTGGTGTAATATTCTGTATTTAGTGTAATACTATGAAACTCAGTCACATATTAAGTACAGCAGACTGCTAGGGAATGCCATGGACATTTGGAATGAAGTATAGTACTGCAGAAATAGGGGGAGATGTCACTGTCTGTAATACATAAAATCCCAGACTAGAGTACAGGTAGATGTGGCCTGGAGTCACTTTATAAGTACTGACAGTTCCACTGGACATGCCCATAGACTTAGTTAAAATGAGCATAATTCTGCTGCCCCTTCAGCAAAATGACCTGTTATGTATAGATATGTCTATACATACAGACATATACGCATATATTATCCATCTGTAACTATCTCTCTCTCGTGCACATAGTATGTCTATCTCTATGTAGTGTCAAATAGATATATATATATATATATATATATATATGTATATATATATATATATATATATATATGTATATATACATATGTATAACTATATATATTAAAATGATACATAGACTCTCACCATATATCTACATACACATATACATATATGCACACAGCTGCAGTTATATATGCACATCTCTGTTACATACATAAATATGAGTGTGGATGTCTGTTTTATTCTACATATCCTAATAATGGTGAACAAATTTGCACTATCACACATCCAGACTGTGGCTCAAAGGATCCAAACTAAGGGTGCAACAGTACATAATCCACTTACCTACAGATACCTGTGCCTGCTGGATGTCACCATGTAGACAGACACAAGTGAGCAGGTGGTGTAATGTATAATGTTGACAATGCATGCATGGACTGGGCACATTGTTCTTACTCACAGGTTGGCCTATCTAAGTGCAATCAGCCACATATGGCCATACTGGTAACTCTAAACTCATAGCTAGGATAATAACAGTTATCTCACTGCTAGGATACTAGATGCAGATGTGAACCAATATCACTCTGCAGGCCCCAGATGCTGTTCAACACAAACCTAGTTTGTGTAATGCTGAAGTACTGCATGTGCAATCTCATATACAACAGACTTAACTTGTGCCACATGCGATAAGTAATGTGGTCTATAGTGTGTAATATTAGATAGGTAGGGGTTCTAATCTCACTCCAGGCTACTTGATGCACACGTGTGTATGTGCATGTGTGTGTATATGCCTGAAAAATATCTGCCTTCCCCTCATGGGGTATCCACCTGCAATGGTTATGCACTTTTTGGCACTGTGACTTGCTGATGGCTTCCAAACTTCTCTCGGCTACAAGGCCTGATGATGTCATCCACTTTAAGACTACCGACTGAAAGTGAAGCATCAGACTTAAGCTGTGATGTGCGACAAGCACTGTGATCTATAATGTGTAAGACTAGATAGCTAGGGGTTCTAATCTCACTCCAGGTTATTTAGTGTGTATGTATGTCTATATGGCATAAGTATGATCACCTTGGTAACTGAGAAATAAGTATGGTTTTGCAGTATTTTATTTGTAGCATATGATGCGGCCCCCCCAAAGGACTGACCACAATAAGGCCTGCTGAAGTCATCAACTGTGATATGTCCTGAACTGATAGTACTAGCAGACATGAGGTGTGTTGTGTGCATCACATGTGATATGTAGTATGTACCATTACATAGGTAAGTGTTCTCATCTACATAGAGCTGACTTGCAGTACATGTGTGCCTTGACGTGTCCTGTATGCAGTGACTGGAAGTGGTGCTAGCCTCACTGTAGCCATGTTTGTGTGTGAGCCTGTTAGAGTATTTTACATCATGTTATGGAACCATAGGACATTGTAACGTAACTAGCATTATGGCCATACAGCCATCTTTATATCCGTAGTTAAAGGATCAGCACATATTGCCCCAGTGCAAGAGGGAAACAGGCAGACATCCTCTGTTGAGATGATGGTCACCCAGCTAATCATACAGAAGGCATGTGCTGAGGTGCACTGAGGCGGTCTGTGTGCCATTAGACAGGGCTCTGTTTCAAGGGTGTGTTTAAGTCTGTAAGATAAAGCTCTCCAACAAGCATGTAGTACTAACGTCATATATGAGGTTAATGTCCTTACGATGAGTTATCCATCTACTATGCCTCCTACAGATAGGCAGCATATGCAATCAAGCAAGATCACACATTGCTCTGCATGCAAGGCACAGATCACTTCTGAGTAGTCTATATGCCACAGGCGACAATGACACTCATTGCAAATGATCCCCTTTGAACACATTCTGAAGATGTGAAGTATTCTTGTGAAGGACCATACTGCTGTGTGCAATTGCCAGTATTGCTTGGAAAGGTACATCACCAAATGGCCATTGTACTCAGATATTGGCATGCTGAGGGAAGAATATTATGAGGTTATGAGTATGTCACTTACAGATGACTGTGGTCTCAGCTATGCCATATGATTCCTGCCATACCACTGTACAGACATGATGATCTAAGGCACATTAGGTGTAAACCTGTGTGGCCAGGTCTGTGTGCCCAGTTTGTTCACCCAAGTATGTACATCCCATGTTGCGACTGATGTGCAACTTACCAGGTACATAGGTCTAACTGATGGAAATGATACTACATATATATTTGCATGGAGTTTATAGCCATTAGTATGTCAACCGGCATGTGTTTGCAATACCCTCTTGCAGGATAGTTACATACCACAGAGACTCTATGAGTGCTCACAATTTGTAGACATCAGCCAACACTGTTAGCCACAGTCAGTCACTAGTCATGTCTATTGTGGTTGAATAGATTCCAAGCAGCAGAGGACGCAGAACTGTGCCTTGTTGAGCACTGCTTCTTACAGATCAGCTATTGGAGGCGGATGTCCCAGTGTTGTGTATGTGCACAAGCAATGGGACACTTAGTGACCCCTACAATGACAGTATCATGGATGCCTAAGTGGGTGCTTTGTAAATGTTGCCTGAGTGGGGGATATAGTCAGATGACTTGATCAATCTAGGGGGTTGTATACCCTGATGTACCCTCACCCAAGTCCCTGGTGACTGCCTTAGAATTGTTCACCACTTGTAACAGTTACACTCCCCTGTTACATATCCAAATTGCGTACAGTTAACTGTGTGTAGAACACATATATGTGTGCTGATCAGGTCCATGATGAATGCCCCTATGGGTATACAGATATGGATACTTTGACAAAGAAGTATATCAATATGTTGTTCAATGTATGAACCACCTCTGTGCAAGAGTATAAGAGTTGCCATCATCCACTCAGCTGGTGTGCAGCCAATGGTGTCATAATAATTGCAAGGGTTTCCCAATGGTGTTAGTAATTCTTGTCAGATCACATGTGGGATGCAGCCTGGAATGTTAGCATGTAAAATAGATGCTGTGTATGTTCCAATGAGAGGCCATTTACGAACTGCTCTGTAACTATGGTAGTTATGGGACAGGTTGTAGGAATATCATGTGTCACATATAGTAGGGACAAGAGAGTGTAGCTGCTGCAGATAGTGTGGGAGTATAGGTTAGGTATGAATACAGACCCATCATATGTGGCATCATGATGTATGAGGTCAATGACAATCTGGGCCTGTCCTTTGAGGTGACACATGTAACTACACTGTGTGTTGTGGTTCTGCTTTGTGTGGGTGGCTACTTTTGTCACTTACCATATATATTGAGCATCACAACAACATTATGTGTTTCTTTTAGCTGAAGAGGTAGTGCCTCAATGTTAAGGGGGCACCCTCACCCCAACTATCACACAGCACTATCCACCTGTTATTGTACAGCCTGCTAATGGCAGTTGTCCACCAGTCAGGTTTGCTGAGCCATGAAGAGCCTGTGTCCCTCCTGTCATGTACAGCTGAGTTCATGCAGTTGTAATGCTGCTGACATAATGTGTGGGTGGAGAGCTCTGCATACTTGCCTGTCCCATCTGAAGGGGGAGGTGCAGTCATGTTATGTCAACCATCCCACAGGAGGTACTTAATGCCTTTCTTGACATATATGTCTGTATTGTCTGCAAGGGAGAGTACATGCCAGTAGGTCTAAGGAGCTTGCTCTGTGGCCAGATCCCACAAGGGAAGACCTCACATTGGGGAGGGCTGTACTTGTCACCAGTATTGGTCAACACATGATGCAACACATTGGTTTCGCATGTTAGAATGTCAATGCACTACTGCAGGGCATTGTGGGTAAGGACCTAGACCATCCTTTGGGCAAGTGAACCACAGCATGACTAAACAACACAATGTGTCCATATTACACTTCCCTAACATGTTTGTCTGTGCTCTGTACAGGCAGTTTGCATGACTCTCATCTTGCAACATGCCGGAAGTAACTGCAATACTTACTTGCACAGAGGACAACTAGCATGTAGTGCCAAGAGGTGACCCCCAATCTCTGAGTCATGTCACCTGAAATGCCATGATAGCAGTTAGCATGGACACAAGAACTAACACTATCATACATCTACTGACACTGGACCAAACACTGTTACTTTTGCTCAAGGCCAGATTATGCCTACCAACTGTAATTGGTAGAGCCTATTGACTGTTACACTATGCAATGGATGTCAGACATATGTCTTGCTCCACCAGCCATGGCCTGACAAGGTGTATGACAATATTAGGCAAGCAGCCCCTGCTGGAAATATGTACATTATGTACAGAGTGTTATGTCAGCTGGTAGATAGGCAAGTGTTTGACAGTCATATTCTGGGAAGATAGCATTGGGAGACAAATGCTGCAATGACGCCAGTCACCAGTGAAGTTCACCATGCTCCATTATTGGCATATCCCATCTACCTATTCTCTCTCTCTCTGCAGTCACAGCCACTGTCAGTGACCTTTGGCTGAGTACATTACTGGGTGATTGCATATTGGGAGCTGTCACAGAATCCCACACAAAACCAGCAGTTATCCAGGATGGCCTAAATCATAGCCAGTTGTTCTCTGAGCCACTGACAAAGACTAACTGCCAACGACTGCACAATACTATCCTGTGGGAAGGCATCCACCCCTGCAAAATATTGTAGTGTCTGCACACTGTACACAGTTGAGACATTACACATGGAGTTATGGACACAGAGAGTAATGTAGCCTTTGACATTCACTGGTCGGTAAGATGTGGGGATGCAGTCACTGTTGTACAACCTATATCAACAGGTTTGAGATGTAATCCCAGGCTATCACTGCTATACTTAATATGGCAGTAATTACACCTATCGTTGTGTGCAATGGCACCCTTGCTATATCACTACACAGACATATCGTACAACTGTAGCAACCACGCAGGCTCCATGGTATACCAATGCACAGTGCAGATAACATGTCCTATGGAGTCTGTGTCATGACTGTACATGTAAAGTCTGTCTCCTAAATGCTTTGGAGGGGATGTGTATGACCCCATACAGGGAGGTGTCAGACACACTGTGTACCTCCCACATATCCATGGCAGGACTAACACATGTCTCACCTGTTCTATACCCTACAACATTACTTTGGTATACATAGTACATGCTGGAGAGACAGGTATGTAACACAGATAGTACAGCCTACATGGAACAAGCCCCACATGCATGTGAAGCACACATCTGCTGTGACACACATCATGTGCAGGTTACAAAATGGGATGCAGAACACAACAACCATAGCAGGTGTTGGGAAAGTGTTTGTACTGGATACAGGATATTTTGTAGATGGGTCATCTTCATCACCACAGCTTGATGTTTTGTGAGTTCACAAAAACCTGGTGACACTTATCAAGGGTAGCAGACCTGTTCACATGGATGCATGAGTATGCTGAATACCGCTGTTGTCCTTGTTAGTCTGTTATACACATATGCACCTATGGAGCCATGCACTTATAGTGCTGTATCTTGCTGAAGACATATTTCTGCTGTGCTGACATGCCATCCTGTGCTGCTTTATTGTTGCTGTGTATACATAGGTTATCCCAACGGACTCCCAAAATGGAAACAGAAACAGGTCCATGACGCAGCTGTCATTATGTAACTATACAGCCATTACATCATACAACATAAGGTACACAAATGTATGTGGCATACTCATGACAAATGCCAGCATACAGTACCATTACAATTGGTATGGCAAAACAACACTGCATCATACAAGTACATGTTAACAAGTATAATCATCCTGTGCATCAGACACATAGCTTCATTTGTCTGAGTCAATGCAAGGATGACAGGGATATGGCACAGGTATCATCACTTGCACAGGGTGTTGTGTGGGAGTGCAGGAGGCCTAGGATGACCCAAATGGTTGATAGCATGTGTGTGCATCAGGAAGGGAAGCAGGTAAGATGGACCATGGAAAGGTGGTGTGTGTGTCTGTAGGTGACCTGCATTTGACAGTGGTGTGTGAGTGTATGTGTACACAGTCAAGCTCAGTGCTAGCCCTTTATGTGTGTATGTTGGACAGCTTTGGGCTGTACATGATAGAGTTGACAGTTCACCATCTCTAGCCCTAACACGGGAACTGGCTTTGCCAGGAGTTGCACTGGCACTTCCATGCCCAAGGTCAGAAGTGTTGCTAGTACCTGATGGTGACTGCTGGGGCTGTGTCCCCCATGGGAATGCCCAGGACTATGAGCCCATGGCCTACAATATTGTGGTGTGGGCAGCAAACTCTCCTCTGTAGTGCTGCATATACTGCCACTACAGGAGTATGATTGTGCATGGACGTGTAGACTCTCAGCAGATGTGGTTGCTGACCTACATCCATGAATTTGACACTCATCTCCAGCCACCTGTTCCAGCACAGACAATGTATGGTCAAAGACAGACACTGTCTCAGCACACCTTCTGTCCACTGCATCAGTGAACTGATCCAGGGTGTCCCCAGTGCTGTAGAAGCAGTCACAGATGTCAGACTGTGCTGCATCCATAACCCTAAGCATGCATCTGGTTTTCTGTTTAGAATGTGCATATGCCTCCATGACAGCCTAAAACATATGCCAAATGACGCATGACGTGACACCTGCAACAGGTGTTGGATGGATAGCAAGCCTCCTACAAACATTCCTGTCAATCCACCTGTGTGGGACCTTGCCAGATCCCTGGCTATGGCCAGTGTCTACACTATCTTTAGCCATAGTCAACAGACTTTCCTGTTTAATGTCCCCACCCTCTGACTGTCCAATATCTGTGGCCTCCAGGGACAGGGTATGTGTGAGCATGCTGATTGTGTGCAGTGACAATGAGGGCAGAAGAGGGATGTCAACTTCTGGGAAAGATTCAGTCCCTGAAACCCTCACCTGTGCCACACTGTGGCCATCATCATCATCAGAGTCTGAGGAGAGACTGACATCAGGTTGTAGGGGACAGAGACCAACCTCCCCAATCACCTGTGATAAGAAAGAAAAAAGCAGTACATTATTACCTGCACTATTGTGCGCTGCAGTACTATGTTGTGATATATATAAGGCTCTATACACTGTCATCACTATGACAGACCAGTTGAAAACCCAACCTCATATAGTAGGACATGTGAACAGTACTCTTCCCACTAACAGCTGTAGTTACTTGAAAATAACATCTCATTAAACTGCAAATGCATTGGCAACAGTGCAGTACACTGTTGACATTTGTGCAGACTCTGCACAGTTGACACATATGACACTCTATAGTGTTCTGACAATACCATCACTTCTATCAGTGTGATCATACCTAGAAGGCATAGGTATGAGTCTAACATGTGTGCAGTTAGAATATATGTGTGCAGTTGGCAGTCATGCTGACATTACAGCAATGCAGGCAGCAGGCTTGGGATGACAGTCTAGGGATTATAATGCTGTAAACCTACATCTATAACAAAGCAATGTTATGCTTACCAGAAGCAGGATCATGGGCTTGGCCGATTCTTGACAGACCTGTGAAAAGTAGAGGGAGAGGAAATGTCAGTATAACCGCATGTTCCACCACCACAAGATAATATGGCCATATATCTCAAATTTACAGTAGTTACTGTGTCAATTGTTATATTGGTCAAAGTCTGAGCATGACAGTCAAATTGTAGTGAAACCCTTCTACCCCCCCAAAAGCAGACAGACCTAACAGCCACATAAGACTATGTATGCCTTGGCACACTGAATGCTTCAGTATTGCAATGCTGATCAAACTAAGCTTACCTGCATGCTCCTCTGCCATGGACACTGTGACACCCACATTCATGATGTAGGGTGTGATGGATGCCTGGGCACTGTCATGTGTGCCTAGATTTGCCAGGAATTCCTCAGTGGCTGAGAGTGGTTGTTCTGCTGCAGGCCCTCCATTGGTGGCACCACAATCCCTGGCTACATCTGCTGCTCTTCTGCATGCAGCACTGACCTTGTCCGTTGTGCAGTGTCAAACCTGCTCATATGTCCTGCCCTGATAACCAGTGGAATTGACATCATGGTCAAGATCAGCCCACAATGCCTCCCGTTGTTCCATGTTGTGCCTCCCCTCTTGACAGTAGCACTTCATGGTGTTGATGGAGCACTTCCACTATTAACTCATTCTCTACATCTGTGAAAGTTGTACAGCATCTTGCATACATGTTCCCTGAAAGACAACAACATGGGAACACATGTCAGGATCACATACGTGGAAGTACACTATGTATAGATACAGCAAGGACAGAATGGCTGGCAATATCCACTGCTTGATCACACATGTCATATTTCACAGTGTACAAACATACTAAGCATGTGGATATGACAAGGATACTGGCAATAGTCAGGTATTCCTGTGTGTGCACTGCTGTATGTTCATACAGCTGACACTGGAGTCTATTGTAGTGTGTTCCCAAGGGGCAACACCCCTGATAATATGTCAAACCAACTGTGCCAAACAAATAGCAATGTATTGCAACCACTGAAAAAGGGAGAGTTTCATGAGCCCAGTGTGCCACATTGACAATATACATTCCACCTTTGATGTCTTGCACATCCTCTGTATGTGGAACAAATCTGAAGATCATTGACATGTCATTATGACAGTTTTAAGAAATGCTTAAAGCTGTAATTCCTATTCCATGTAAGTATAATCAGACATCTGCATCCTGATGTAAACAAGATGGTTACATACCTGATGGTGTGTAGTACTCCTCTGCTGATATGTGCTTATAGTTAATACTTTGCATATGCATGGTCTATGTGAGGAAAGTCTCATACAGAGTGGTTCCCCATAGCCAACTGCTTGCCTTTTCAACATGCTTCTCATAAGCAGGTGATTGCCTCTTAACCATTCTGTGGTTCTGAAATGCTAATTGCAGCCAACACAGCTGATTTGCACTATCATCAGCCAATCACATGCAACCACAGTACAATATATAAGGCCTTTGTGTAGATTAGGGGCCATTTCTGATATGTTATGCTGAACATTATATTACTGGGGTGAGGAGACTACTTCATCACAGAGGGTAGGTCTGTAACAGCAACTTTTACATAGAGGTGGGTGTGCTACAGGCTGCAGCTGCTGCTGCAGTTACATAGACATAGGCAGAGAGTGTGAACACTTAGAAGGACAACAAGCTGTAGGAGTAATTGTGGGAGCTGTGTCAGCCTTGTAGTACAGCCAGAGCTAGAATGAGGCTACCATTTCCAATTAAGGCATGTGTTTAAGGTAAGTATGTTAGGCAATGGTATCACTAACAGAGTACTAGGCCAAATGTTTGTTGTGTCCTTGAGCAGCATGGGGGATTAATATAACAATATGTCCACCATTTGGGGGACTGTCAGGCCATGTGTTACAGTCTGGTAGTAATTTGGAGTGTATGAGGGCAGTCCATGTTACAAGCAGGTACTTCAAATGTGTATGTTAGGTGTGCAGCTGTGCTAACTGACACTGTGAGTTTGAAAGGAGTGTGTAGTGCACTTTGATATTAGTGACCCTCATTTGCAGTACCTGAGATGAATTTCTCTGTGAATTAATATTAATACATGACATGATACTTTATGCACTTATACTTTTGCTATAGGGATATGTGAAGTGTGTTTCTATCTGCAGGCCTGCGACTTCCATCAGTGAAATGCAGATATGTCATTTGATATGCATTGTGCGGATAAAGGGTGCATGATTCAGTCATTATTTGCTGGCCTCACAATACTATAATTCCAGTGGTACACACCATTGGATTTGAACCCAGGACTGTGTGTGGCAAAATGCACCATTTGTAAGGCATTTAACAGACTGAGCTACTGAATCACTGCTTCACTGCTTGTATTTGGAAATATACGTGCACATATACAGGCTGTGACAAACATTTTCTACATCCATCAGTATGTGCATGGCTTTATAAGGATGTATTTCTGCACCAGGGTCCCTGTTGAACATGCATTTTGCCATTAATGCCTTAGCAGGTGTCTTTCTACATGCTGCTGATAAAAGGGCACATTTATCTGCTATCACAGGCATCACTTACATCCATTATTATGTCTTTGTCTTTCTAGTGGTGTACTATTGCACCAGAGTCCAAGGTACACTCCCATTTTTTTCCAT
>NC_056738.1:564606209-564673709 GCF_019279795.1 Protopterus annectens | reverse complement strand
GTCGACCAAGTTGAGCAGGCATGATCTACCCTTTACAAAACCAAACTTTGCGGGATCCAGAGTTTGGAGATTCCCTATATCCTTGTTTATTAGGTCCATGATGGCATATCAGACTAGTTAGGCTAATGGGACGATAGTTCCCAGGGTCTGTAGTCATTCCTCCTTTGTGGAGAGGGATGACTGTAGCAGTGCGACATACGGTAGGGACAAAGCCTGAGGTGAGGCTGTGATTGAATACGGCACACAGATGAGATGTCAGCTCACTCTGTAGTTCATGTAGAACACTGCCAGGGATATTATCAGGTCCCATAGAAGCTGTATTCTTGGCCTTGGACAATGCAATTTTAACCTGTGCAGCAGTAATACTGGGTGCCTGGCAATCTACTGGCATTGTGATTGGTCCTTTGGAGGGGGAGAGATGAGTAAAGCTGGCACTGAATCTGTCGGCTAGTATATTGGCAATATCTGTTGGCTTGGTATAGGAGGTACCATTGTGCAGTAGCTCAGAGCAAATCTGGGTATTGCTCTGGAGATTCTTTACATAACTATAGAAGGCCTTGTGGTTGTCTTTACTGTCTGCTGCAATTATGTTTTCATAGCTAGCTTTACAGGATTTGATGATGGATCTCAACTTTTTGTTGAGACTGATAAGGGAGTTTATCCAGTCCTGGGGCTTCACCTCATTCTGTATCAGTTTCCTTCTTTTGTTGTATAGTTTGTTTATGGCAGGGGACCACCAGATTGGCTTTCTTTTTTTGGAGGAGAGCATCTTGGTTCTATTGGGTATGGTGTGATCCATGCATTTGTGTACGTGTTTGTACAGTGCATTGGTGTATGATTCGGTAGTCATGCAACTAATCTCCATTTGCATGAGTGCCGTGAAGTTAGCCACCTCTGATTTTAGGACCCCAAAGTTAGCTTTGGAGACGTTTTTCATGGTGGTTACCTTTGTAGGGGGTGATGTGGATTTCCAAGGTGATTAATTTGTGATCGGATCTAACCAGGGAGGAGCTGACTATTGGTGTAGAGCAACGGTCCCCCATGCTAGTAATGACCAGGTCAAGGATGTTGCTACCTCTAGTGGGGGTAAGAATGAGCTGTTCCAGGGCATTGGAATTAATTAACTCCAGAAAAGGTTGGGCAAGTGTATTGGTACATGAGTAGTTTTCCCAGTTAATGGAGGGGTACTTGGAGTCGCCTAGTATGAGAGTGTTAGGTTGGACCCTAATATTTTCCAGGGTGCTTAGGAACGTGGAGTGTGAGTCTTGGGGCATAGTGGGGGACCTATAGCAGGCTACAACCTGAATTGTTGTATTACCCAGTGTTCGCTGCACCTGAAGTATCTCTGATGCATTATGTTTGGCTAATAGTCTAAAGGTGTGTGCATCCTTTATGAATATGGAAACACCACAGCCTTTGGAGTTTCTGTCCAAGTTCTGAGGCTGAAAGGTGTGGAAAGAGTTATAGCCTGGTAGTGTAGGGGTTCTTTCTGCTGCCTTGAACCAGGTCTTTGTTACAGCACAAATGTCAATGCTCTCCATTTTAAGGAGTGCTTTGAGCGAGTGCATTTTGAGATTTAGACTTCTAGCATTGGGCAGCATGACCCTCAGATTGCCTTTGTTTGTAGCTGTTATGGTGGTAAGTTGGTCTTTGGAAAACCACCAAAAAAGGCACTATGGGGTGGCAAGTGCCTTGGTCAGTATCTGGAAGACCAGGGTCGACAGATGCAAGTCATCTCTGGCAAAACATTGAGGTTTGTCAATCATGTCATCCCACACAGACAGATACTGGATACCCTTAAAGTGACACCAGAAACTTAGCCAATTGTTGAAATCAATAATTTTCTGCTTGCACTGTGGTATCATTCTGGGTGATGGTAGGATGCTGCTCAGGGCTAGGGTCATACCTGCCTGGACTGTATAATTTGAGAGCTCCTCTATGCCTCTTTTCATGTAGTCCAGTGAGGTATGTCTCAGGTCATTCACACCCACATGTACAATGACTGAGTCATATTTGTACCTGTTGTTAAGGGACCTGAGTGCATGGCTTATGTGGCAGATCCTGGCACCTGACAGGCAGCTGACTGTTGCTTTCTTCTTATTCAACCTAGTGAGTGAGATGTCAGTGTGCCTCACTATCGAGTCACCTAATACTAGTGTGTTGAGCCATACTGTTTTGTTTTAGAGGCTTTGGTTGAGTGGCACACTCTTTAGGAGAGTTATGTGTCTCATGATTTGTGTTGTGTTGTGGTGGTTGAGTGCATTTCTGTCTTGGAGGTCTCTGCTGTTTGGGTAGATTTTTATTGAGAGCCTCAGCAAAAGTGGGTGTGTGGTTTGTGTTTTTATATGAAGGCAGTGCTGGTGTGTGTTCTGGGGGGGGTGATGTGTTCCATGTGGTGTGGTGCAAGTGTTGACCTTCTCCTCTTGTCCAGCTATTCTGGTCTTGGCTGGAGAGTGCATGACTTCCAATTTGGATATATAAGTACATCTCTCACAAGTCTGAGTGTTGGGAGGTAAGAGTACAGGGTTGTCGGTGTACATGAGGCAGTTGCTACATTGCCTCAGGATGCCCATGTTCACCAGGTTAATAGGAGAAAGCACAGGGAACTGACCTTTAGACATGCCTGGAGGGGTGGACATTAATAATATGTACTGGAGCTGTTTTCTTGTAGAACGTTTAGTGCTGATAGCACTTTTGTGTGCTACAATAATTGCTACAAGAAGTCTTTTAAAGTGCTAGACTAATAAGCCAGTAAAAGTGCAGGAAAGGAGAGAACTAGCAGATCTAAGGGAAAAATTGAAGAGCAGACTTTGGCACCACTTAGAAGCTTACAAACAGTCCTGGATACAGCAAATCTGTATCTGGAATAGACAAGTTACAGGAAAGGTGGGAAACAAGCGCAAACGCAGGCTTTTAAACCAGAAAGTTGAGCGAGATGAAAAGACTGCCCGAACGGCCAATAAACTACAATTTCTGGGCAAGAATTGACTCCTCTTGTGGTAGATAGGCTACCTAATTCTTATCATTCTCACTGACAAGCTAGAGGGCTTCCCTCTAACACACGAAGGCTTGGGGGGCTCAGAAGCTTACAAACAGTCCTGGATATAGCAAATCTGTATCTAGACGAGACTAGTTATAGTAAAGTTGGGAAACAAGCACAAATGTGGGCTTTTAAAACAGAAAGTTGAAAGAGATGGAAAAAACTGCCCAAACGGCCAATGAACTGTAATTTCTGGGCCAGAATCCACTCCTCTTGTGGTAGATAGGCTACCTAGTGCATACCACTCTCACTGTTAAGCTGGAAGGCTTCCCTCCAACACAGAAAGGCTTGGGGGGCTCAGAAGCTTACAAACAGTTCTGGATACAGCACATCTGTATCTGGACTAGACTAGTTACAGGAAAAGCAGGAAACAAGCTTAGAATTCCTTTTTTGTTTTTTTTTTTTGTTTGTTTGTTTTTTTTTTGCAATTAAATTAACAAATGACTAAAAACAAGTGCAAAAAGCAGTAAATTAGGAGGCTACTAACAAACAGTAATAAGTGCAGAGTAAGAGCAACTGAACAGATAAGAGCACACAGAGCAGCAAACTAAGACAGTTACAATAAGAACAGCTGAATAAAGTATATTTTTTGAGGGGGGAACACAGCAGGATTAAGAGGCTACAGGGGTTGTCCCTCTCAAATGATCTATCTCTATACACAATAGATAAAGCTGAATAGATGGGACTAGTAGGAGTGTCTGAAATCAAAATATGATCTCACTGTGCTTAGTTGAGTGAGCAAATGAGATGGGCCCAGAAGGAGTGTTCAAACACAAATTTACAAGAGGGGCATGCAATTTCAAAGCCACCAAGATTAACACCACAACAAGAACAGAGAGTGGGGATAGGGAACCAACTGTAGAGACACAGACAGACCACAATATTCAATTTAATTAATATTCAGTGAAAAATAAATAAAATGCAGTGCTAAATGAAAAAGTGCAGATAAAAGTGTACTTAATTTAGTTTATACATCCAGTTGATTGCAGGTAAATCTTAGCCACCAACAGCTCAGATATTTAGCAGAAATAACAGAAAATGTAACACTTATATGGCAAGACAAACCCCCTAGGGTAGGATTTATGTGCAGAATATCAAAGAAGTGAAACTACTCCACTGCTACCACTAGCTACACTTCTAACAAGCTCCATGTAGAGACACAGAGAGATCACAATATTCAATTCAATTAATATTAATGAAAAAAAATAAAATGCAGTACTATATGAAAAAAGTGCAGATAAAAGTGTACTTAATTTAGCTTATATATCTAGTTGATTACAGGTAAATCTTAGCCACCAACAGCTCAGATATTTAGCAGAAATAACACAAGATGTAACACTTATATGGCAGGACAAACCCCCTAGGCTAGGAGTTAAACACAGAATATCAAAGAAGTGAAACTACCCCCACTGCTACCACTGGCTACATTTCTAACAAGCTCCCTGTAGAGACACAGAGAGATCACAATATTCAATTCAATTAATATTAAGTGAAAAAAATCAATAAAATGCAGTACTATATGAAAAAAGTGCAGATAAAAGTGTACTTAATGTAGCTTATATGTCCAGTTGATTGCAGGTAAATCTTAGCCACCAACAGCTCAGATATTTAGCAGAAATAACACAAGATGTAAGATTTATATGGCAAGACAAAACCCCTAGGCTAGGAGTTAAATACAGAATATAAAGAAGTGAAACTACCCCCACTACTACCACTGGCTACACTTCTAACAAACTCCCTGTAGAGACACACAGAGACCACAATATTCAATTCAATTAATATTCAATGAAAAAAATAAATAAAATGCAGTAATATATGAGAATAGTGCAGATAAAAGTGTACTTAATTTAGCTTATATGTCCAGTTGATTGCAGGTAAAGCTTAGCCACCAACAGCTCAGATATTTAGCAGAAATAACAGAAGATGTTACACTTATATGGCAAGACAAGCCCCCTAGGCTAGGAGTTAAACACAGAATATCAAAGAAGTGAAACTACCCCCACTGCTACCACTGGCTACACTCCTAACAAGCTCCCTGTAGAGACACAGAGAGAACACAATATTCAATTCAATTAGTATTCAGTGAAAAAAATAAATAAAATGCAGTACTATATGAAAATGTGCAGATAAAAGTGTACTTAATTTAGCTTATCCATCCAGCTGATTGCAGGCAAATCTTAGCCACCAACAGCTGAGTTATTTTATATATATATATGTGTGTGTGTGTGTGTGTGTGTGTGTGTGTGTGTGTGTGTGTGTGTGTGTGTGTACACATACATACACACATACAGTTTTTTATTATTTTAGTTTTAATTTATCCTTTGCTGATCAGATTAGTCCCACTAGGCTAGTGGCCTATTTTAAGGGGAGATCCAAGGTGATATATACTATTAGATGAAATTTGACAACGGCATCAGGGTACTTCTCAAATCACCTATCAAAAAGAGTAGGGGATCTTTTATCTCCAGCTCAGTGACCACTAACTCAAAGATGTGGGACCTCCTTTTAACATATCATCTGAAGGACATGTATGATATCTATGTACATGTTAGTTTTTGACAAAGTTTTCCCTCCATTTGTGGATCAACATCTCCTTTGTCCAAATGATTGTGGACATTGCACACTTAATAATTACTAATACATGGTGTGTCCACTGTAAAGAGCTATTTGTGCAGTTGTTAGTATGTCACAGATGATCACATGATATCTCTTGTGAGTCAGACAGAAATTAGAACAGGCCAATTAAGGAGTCACACATAAATTACAACATGTCTGTTAAGGTTAATCTGTGAACTGAGGGAGTGGAGCTAGGAACAAAACCTTCTATTTAAGGGGTAAAATAAAACATTTCAGAGCTTTACTGGAAAGGCTCACCCAGACTCTGCTACAGTTTGCTGTGAGGGAAAGGTTAGTTTGCTTTTTATTTGTTGTATTTTGTATTACTTTATTGCCTTTTTCTATTTTATATACTGTGATTTGTTTTCTTTACACTGTGTTTTACTTGTATTCTGCTTTTAACTCCATATTAAAACTTGAAAAGAGACCAAAGCTCTGTCTCTTAAAATGGCACACAAATGTCACTGTGAAGCCACTGTTGGAGACTCACTGAGAATGCAGGATAGACTCTGTCGAGGCAGTAAGATTTCAGTTGAAGGGAGTCAATGAAGCATTACAGGAGCTAGGTCAAGCAGTACGTACAAAGGATGCTGCAACATATCAACAAGCAAGAGGAGTATGCTCAGTACTTATGTCATACCAGTTAATTGTATGTTTAGTGGTTTGGTAAGATGTGCTGACAGAGGTAAATTGTGCAGGCAACATTCTGCAGGGTGGTTATTCTGTTGATATTTTGACATATGTCAAAATGCTGGCATCAGCTATCAACCTGCTGAAGAATTACAGAGAGACAGGATTTCAACATGCCATGGGTGAAGCCTCCAAGATAGCAGAAGAACTGGATGTTGGCACCACATTTCAAGAAAAGAGGCAGAGGAAAGTAAAACGGTTCCTTGACCATGAAGGAGAAGATGAGACTGTACAGGATCCAGTGGTAAAATTACATGGAGTTCTTCAGTGTGCTGCTGGATATAACAATCCAATCATTTACTGACTGGTTTGAGCAGCTTTCAGAGTTTGATTAGGCCTTTGGATTTTTATCAAATATCAAAGCCTTGAGTGATGTTGCAGAAGACACATTGCTCCAACACTGCAAAGCTTTGAAAGAGCTGCTGACTGACAGGATAAGTGGCCACTATGACGTTGATTACTCTGACTTTGGACACAAACTGAAAAGCATTTCTCAAATGATTGATAATAAATCATCACCACTGACTGTGTTACATTTCCTCATTCACAACCACTTGCAAGACATATATATATAAATACGTATGTTTCACTGCGCATTTATTTGACTGCACCCATTACAGTGGCTACTGCAGAATGCAGCTTTACTAAGCTGAAACTCATAAAGACATACCTGCATTCGTCAATGACTCAAGAGAGACTTTCAGGCTTAACTGTGATCTCAATTGAGCATGAAGTGGGACAAAGTGTATCATATGGCAGCCTCATTGAAGACTTTGTCCAAAGAAAATTTGTAAGATCCCAGTAAAACTCTAGGTATGTGCTCATATTTCCATTCCAGTAATCTTTTATAATGCTGTCAGGCAGTAAATTTCAGGTAGCACCTTAGTGTGGCTTGTATGCTGTGTATTCACTTTTTATTTTCTTTTTGCTTACTCCAACATGTAGGACCATTAGGATGGAACTAGCAGGATGTTAGACAAAGGCAGCTAGGAGCGGCAGGACTCATTGGGAATGGTGGGACTTGTGGGGAATGGCAGGACTCATCAGGGAGGCTAGGACAGTTGGGAGCAGCAGGACTCATCGGGGGGCTAGGACAGAATTGCAGGAAGAACAGACAAGTGGCAGCAGTCAGAAGCTGAAGAGGTAACTGCACATGGAAGATGAATGACACTCTGGTCTTCACTTTTTTCTCTCTCTGGTTTTGAGTCTGCTGTGTCTGACTCAGTAATCCCCATTACTCTCTTGTGCATGGGATTGAGCCTGGCTCCCCATGGCTCTCTTGTGTGTTTCTTTGGGTTTGAGTCTGTCTGCCTCAGGCTCAGTAATCCCCATTGCACTCTGTGTTTGGGTTTGAGTCATCTGCCTCAGTGTCAGTAATCCCCATGGCTTTCTTTTGGGTTTGTTTGGGTTTGAGTCTGACTCAGACTCTGCAGTCCCCATGGTTTTCCCTTGTATGTTGTGTGTCTGTAGTCTTTTCTGTGCCCCATAGCTGTGTTGTTTCATCTGCAGTGTGACTGTTCTGCATGTCAGTAATTGCCTTGAGTGATGTCAGTTTATGTAATGCTGCTTGTATCAGTCTTGCTGTATTGCTGTCATTGTCATGTGTTTGGGAGTAGTATCTCAGTTCTGTTTTGTGGTAGTGCTGACTTAATCTTGTGTGGGTTTATATTCAATTTTGCAGTAGATTTGTCTTGGTCTTGCCTCTGTACTGTGGGGGAACATGCATGGTAACACCTTTTATTCTAGCAACATTTTCAGTTTATAAGAGCAATATTTAAAATGTGCCCAGATCTTTGGGGCTGTAACCCCATTATATGTCGCTTTGCCCAGATTTTGTGCCATGAGAGTTCTGAAGGATATGAAATTAAACTGAAATGCCTGTCATTTAATGAATTCAATCATCAATGATTTGCCACAAAAAAATCCAGAAAACTACAAATTGTGAAGAACACACCAAACATGAGTCACATCTGGACATTCTGTGAAAATCTGGGCAGTTAAGTATGCAGTCAGTGTCTGCACCTGTGAGTAGTTACCTTCCTGTAGTACAGGAGTTTATCCATAATGTAACATTGGTACTAAATGCTATTTGTTGTGTGTGCAGCTGAGTGGCAACCAAGCTGCGGTACAGGGGTTTCATAATGTAACATTAGTACTAAATGCCAGTCAGTGTATGTACCTGTGAGTCGCTACTTTGCTGTCGTACAGGAGTTTGTCATAATGTAACATTGGTACTAAATGCAAGTCAGTGTGTGTACCTGTGAGTCACTACCTTGCACTGGTGCAGGGGTTTGTCATAATGTAACATTGGTACTAAATGCAAGTCAGTGTGTGTACCTGTGAGTCACTACCTTGCACTGGTGCAGGGGTTTGTCATAATGTAACATTGGTACTAAATGCAAGTCAGTGTGTGTACCTGTGAGTCACTACCTTGCACTGGTGCAGGGGTTTGTCATAATGTAACATTGGTACTAAATGCAAGTCAGTGTGTGTACCTGTGAGTCACTACCTTGCACTGGTGCAGGGGTTTGTCATAATGTAACACTGGTACTAAATGACAGTGTGTACATGTACCTGTAAGTTGCAACCTTGCTGTGGTACAGGGGTTTGTCATAATGTAACACTGGCATTAAATGCCAGTCGGTGTGTGTACGTATGAGTAGATACCTTGCTGTGGTACAGGGGTTTGTCATAATGTAACATTGGTACTAAATGCCAGCCAGTGTGTGTACCTGTGAGTAGTTACCTTGCTGTGGTACAGGGGTTTATCGTAATATAACATTGGTACTAAATGCAAGCATGTACCCTGGCACATCAATTCCTAATGATCTGAATGTAGTGACACTATACTGGTTAACTGGTGCTGGATGAGCTTGATAGGAAGGGGGTGTGATGGCAATGTGGTCACACCTGATATTCTCCTGAGAAGGGCCCCCAACTTGAACCTTGCTGGAGGCCCCCAAAATGCTAGCACCAGCCCTGGTTAGGTGATATGTCCTGTGATGAAGCATGAGCATTTGGCTTAGATGTGGTATGTGGCATCTGCAATGCTGAGGAGTTTTGTTCTATGGCTGATGAGAGTTGGTGAGGCTTTTGAGTAGTGTCTCAGGTTGTATGAGGTGTTTTTTTTTCATGAGGTCTAGCTACAAGAAGAATGTGTAAAGTTACAGTAGTTTGTAGAGTTGAAATCCTTAAAGTAGTTTAGATTTTTGTTTTATGGCTTTTTCTTGGTTGATACAGTGATGCTTACAGAAAGGTGAGCTTTTAATGAACTGTCAGTTGCTGTTAGAGGTGGTCTGGAGTGGACAATGTTTTCCTTAGAGACATAAATAAAAATTGGGAGCCCTTATTCAAGCTGCGAAAGGAGAACTTCAATGGCAATGGCTGTTCTGGCTAGCTGGGATAGAAAAGGGGAGAATGTTTTGGTCCAGAAGAGGAGGGGGGTTATTTTGGCTTTCACTTTGTCTATGTGGAAGTGGACATTTAGTAACTTTTCAAGCCATAGATCTAGGTATGTGAAGGTGGAGTTTGTCTTCGTGGCATGGTTGTGTAGGTCATAGATAGATAAAGAATTAGGTGTTTGGTGAATTTTCTGTGGAGCTCCAAAAAGCATCATTTTGGTCTTGGTGGGCTGAGTAATAGTTTATGGATTTTGAGTCTTTGATATAGCTCAGTAAGTCTGACTGGAGTTGGCAATGAATGTCAGTGTGAGAGTGGCTTGATCAGTAAATGACCTTGTCATCAGCATAGAGGAAAAGTGGGAAATGGAAGATGTCACAAGGAAGTTTATTAATGAATATAAAGAAGAGGAGGGGGAGAAGAATGAATCTTTGTGGTACACTTTTAGTAAAGAGTGCAGATTCTGAATGAGAAGATCCTATTTTAACTCTGATGTGTCTGTCATTCAGGAAGTTTTACACGGAGTGGCATCTCGACTGAAATTAATCTCATTTAGTTTGTTTTGGAGAAGATAGTTGTCAATGAGGTCAAATGTTTTTGTCAGATCTATAAATAGGGCACCTGTAAGGAGGCCAATATAAGAGTTTAGCAAGATGTTATCAGTTAGGAACTAAAGTGCTGTCATGGTACTTTGTCCAGGCCAAAACCCATGTTTAGAAGAGGCAGGTGGTACTGCAGGATATAGGGGGTGGCTATCTTTTCAAGAAGCTTGCCCAGCATTGGGAGGATCAATACCGGACAGAAGTGAGCTGTATCTTTCGGGATGGTTTGCTTTGGGAGAAGTTTAATTAGGGCAGTTTTTCAAATATGTGGCACGATGTTTTTCATGAGACACATATTATATATGGCAGTGGTATATGAACAAAGGGTTTTTGTTGTTGGATCCAGGAGGGGTGTCAGTGGAAATATTTTCCAGTAGAATAGAAATTTCTTTGGGATTAAACATTTGAAGAAGAAGAAGGGGTTGAGTGGTAGTGGGAAAGGCAATGCATGATCTGTCAGAGGTGTGGGGTTTATTGATCTGAGATTTCTAAATTATTTAAGAAAATATTCTGGAAAAAGTTTTGTTGTACCACATTGAGTGTTTGTAGACAGGATATCATGAGGAGGTTTTCTTACTGTAAGTATGTTTATCTCTTCCTGAAAGTGGTTGAAGGAATGTAAGAGGGTAATTTGCTTCTTTGTTTGGAGATTTCTTTTGTGCCATCTGATGGATTTCTTGGCTAGGTTATACAAGACTATAAAGGAGGTGCAATTGTCAGCTGTTAATGTCTGGTTCCATTTTTCCCATGCTTCATCCCCTAGAGGTAGTCTTAGAGTTAAAAGATGTTTGAGTTCAGTGGATAGCCATTCAGTTTTGATGGGTTTATAAAGGTAGTGGATAAGTGGAAAGAATTTGTCTTGCAACTTGAGTAAAAAGATTTTAAGGCTTACAGCTGCTACAACATGTAAGGAGAGTGTATGGTTCCAGCTGTGGACTGTGAGAACGGTTTTGAGTTTGTCTGTATTTGTGCTACTCTGATTTCTGAAAGCTTTTAATATCGGTGGTAGTTTTATAGGATGGTTGACAACTGTAGAGGTGATTTGCAGTGGTTGCTTAGTAATGATGGTAGAATGCTTATGTTGGAGATGGAGCTTGATATGTTTGTAATAATCAAGTCGAGTGTGGAGTGTTTAGTGGACCCTGGTTAGGTCTTGTTGGTTCCTTTAGGAGTGGAAGGAGACCTAGGTTTGCTAGAAAAGTACCCTTGTCAGAAGAAAGAGGGCCAAGATAATACTGATTGAAGTCACCTAGAATGATTATGTTATTTTGGGACAGTTATTAACGATGTTAGTGATTAGTGATTTGAATTTATTTAGGGAAGTAGGGGGTGGCAGATATGCTGTAGTGATCAGTAGTAGTGTGCCTTTATGAGATGGGAATTTTAGGAGAATCCAGTTAGGATCAGAGTCTGAGGAAGAGTTTCTTTGAGCAATGATGTTTGGGTTTAGGTTATTTTTGTACAAAATTTGACAGCTTCCATCTGATCATTTGACTGGTCTGACATCATTGTAGGAGGTTATAAAGTGTTGAAAGTTTGGAAGAGGGTTTTTTTCTGACCTAGGTTTCTGTGATTGCTAGAATATCTGAGATGTGCTCTGAAATAAAAGCGCCTATATTGTCTAGCTTGTTTCTAATGCTGCGTGCATTGAGGAGTGCACAGGCCAGTGTAGGAAGGCAATAGTTGTGATACTGAGTTAAGAGAATTGTAGGCTCTGGGTTGGGTTCAATGTTATTCTTAAGGAACATAAAGATTAAGGAGGATATTCTGAATGAGGTCTTTTTTGTTCTAAGTCAACCTGATTTACTCAGGTTATTGTTTGAAGTCTTTAGTTTATTCACTGACATATCAGTTGATGTCCATCTGTTGGCAGTTTAAATTATATTGCACTCTTTAATCCTTTGTGTTGTTTAAATGTGCTTAGTAATCATTTATCTTTTTACTTTCCTCATGTTAATGCTGTTCATAAATTTTAAGTAAATTTTGAATTTTAAATAAAAGTCCTTACTGTCTGATGGAAATAGGATGTGTTTTCCCATGGCCCACCCTTAAATAGGATGTGTTTTCCCATGGTCCACCCTTCAATATTACATAAGAAAATGAAATGAATATAAACTTCAAGATTTTATAAATTATGTACCTCCTTATTTAAATATGCTCCTGTAAAATAAGTTAAATTTTGAATAAAAGCTGTGCTTAAATTCAATTTCAGTTTTAAGTAATGGTGCAAAATGAATGAGTTCCATATATATATATATATATATATATATATATGGTTAAAATAATTTCCAGGAAGTGCATACAAAATGCAGAAAGTTTTATTCTCCCTGGAATGTATGTATCCTCAGGTGGTAGTGCCAGATTGTCCTAAAAATACCACACAGTACATATGCTCCTGCAGTTAAGCCAGGAAGGGAAGAAGCTATAATCCATGGTCAGGTGAATGGAAAAAATTTGAAGTGAAGTATTAATTCAAAAGCAAAGAAGCAGTTTAATGAATTGGATTATTTTAAGTAAATGTAAATTAACGTTAACTCATAAAAATAAGGACAAAGCTGAATAAATAAAAAGTGTTCTGTTGTCATCCTGTTTCTTTTGGAGATTGTGTCAGTGTAATTAATACAGGCATTCTCCTGAAGATGCACTCTAAGTGACGCCATAAAGTAAATTAGTCTTATACTGTTAAAGCTGTGGTATTAAACTAAAGAATTACTGCAGGCGATCTTTAAAGCAAGCCCTTATGATTACAGCTATGAAGTTCCATATATCGTTTTAGGTGTGTACTGTTTTTCATTTAAGTGTGCACTGATTCAATATAACAAATAGTGCTAAGTGTATGAATTTTGCTTAATTAGGCTCAGAGCAAGAACTTGTAGTAATCGATTTTACACATTTAATTATGTACACCACGTAAGAAACAGCATTGTTTCAAATAAACATATTTTTTCTAATGTTTCCTAAAAGATTTAAAAACACTATTTCACACATTTAAAAAAGAAAATAAAGGGGGGAAATGATGTTTTGCATTTTGCCAACATTAAATTTAATCAGGGACCATATGATAAAATAACATAACAAGGTTTATGCAGTTTTCGACTCAGAAGTATTAGGTTGTCTTAGTAGTATAGGTGTATGTGAATCTACATACATATATTTGTCCACCTGGCTTTCTGTCTTTCTTTGTGTGAATGTATGCATGTGTGTGTGTGTGTGTGTGTGTGTGTGTGTGTGTGTGTGTGTGTGTGTGTGTGTGTGTGTGTGCGTGTGTGTTTAAGATAAATACAGGAATGGACGCAAACATTTTCATTTACATTTGTGTATTCATAATTCCATTCAGCATATTACTCTATATATATATATATATATATATATATATATATATATATATATATATATATATATATTCTGGGCTTCGACACACACACACACACACACACACACACACACACACACACACACACACACACACACACACATTTTAAAGTAAACAATAATATGGTTATATGACATCATTATCTTATGTTGAGAAAATGTAACTTCAGCTTGCTTTAACAAGCTGGATTTCTGTCACACAGTGCATTTCAAACAAAAGAAGATTATTTCCTGGTGACAGCCATCTGTCTTCTAGTCAGAATATCTAAGAGGCATATTCAACACAAGTTCAGTAATTGTGATTCACACATATTAACAACACTTCAAATGAAATAAATATTTCAGGCATGAAGTATAGTATGTGCATAACTGGTTGTTTATTTAACTAAATAATAATGTGATATATTATAGTTTCTCAATCCCAGGCACCTCCCATTGATTTTATTGCAACAGTTAGCATACAGAGAACTGAGCACTGTCCATCATACCTTCAAAGAGATGATTATATCAGTTGACACAGGACTCTTCTTGCCCTGTGGCATTGCCTGTCTTCTTGGCAAGAAAATGAAACATCAAATCAATATTGCTGTCAGCAGGGAATGATGCCCCATGACATCACCAGTTTAGCTGAAGGAGCAGAACCACCTCACATTATAATGGATCAATGGCAAGTCAGATGTGTACCGTGGTAAGCATTTTTTTTACAAATTAACTAGCAGACCATGATGTCTGTATTCCGCAAAGGAGATGGAAATAACATTTTAGCCATCAAATGAAGAACCTATGAAATCATTTTAATAAATCAGCCACTAGCATGTCAATGAAAATAGTGTAAAAAATAAATACATAAATAAATAACAAGGCAATAATAAGGTCTGATTATACCTTGTAAGTAAGTAACACAAAGCAGTGTCCAGATGAATATTAAAGCAATGAAAGAAATATTAAAGTAATTTAAGACTACTGCTTGAGTAAGTTGATTAATACTTTTAGACTAGATAAATGTTAGGTAATACCTCAGTACGTACTGAAAATGGTGATAATTTCAGATAAGGAAGGACTTTCTTTAAATTATACAATGCAATAAAAGAAGTGTAACTATTTGTTCAGCACTGCAAAGTGTTTCTTTAATATAGATATTAATGGAAGTATTTTGAAATTTTGTTAAAAGATATTGTAATCCAGGCATGAGAACCAAGTGGACAGCATTTCCACATTTCAAAAACATTGCAGTTCTGTTTAAGAAAGTGTCAGCTAGAGCCTAGAAGAATATGTTTATGTTCTGTATCCTTAGAAATTATGATTTTTTTCCCAGTTTCAGTGGATAAGTCATTTGAAATGGTACTTGAATTATCTAGACGTATACTAAAAAATAAATTGAATACATTTGAATCCTTAATCACAGAACATGTAACCAGACTGGAAGAACACTCAAACCCAGTTTTTGATGGGCACAAGTGTTTTTATTATTTATTTATTTATAGCTTTTGTTAGCGGGAAAGTCTGACGGACACAAGTCCCATTTTCAGAAGAAGCTGGGGAGAAACAGTCCATTTTACAGAATGAGTAGAAGGCATACAAGAATACAACATTCACATAATAAATGTGCATACATACATGGACTAGTAATGGTGACAGTTAATCAAAAAAACAATTACATTTTCATCAATAGAATAGCAAATGTACATACACAGAACAGCAAATATACATACATCGAACAGTAAATATACAGACATAGAATTGCAATGATATGACAGTTAATGAAATCATGAGATTTAAAAGAAGGCTACAGTAAAATATTAGCTAATATCAAACTTATAAGAGTTTATTTACTTTCAAATGGATTTAGCTGAAAATAGATATTATGGACAGTTACATAAAAGAATGGTGATAGTAAGGATCTAGAAATTACCCAGGTACATTATATGTACAGAGCTGGCAACTGAGTAGGTAGGACTTTAGTTGAGGTTTTTTTTTCAAATATATTTTTATTGAATTTTACAAAATTTTCAATCATTACAGGAAGCAGTAAAGTATAGGTATATATATATATATATATATATATATATATATATATATATATATATATATATATAAAACAGTACAAAAACTATGCCTTTATAAAACAGCAGTTATCTTACAGGGAAACTTACATTTTAGAGAATAATATAAGCAGTAAAGACCCCCAATACCCTATTACAGTCAAAGTCTAGAGAACTTTAGTTGAGTTTTAAATGATTTTATGGAGTGTTCTTGTTATATTGCTAATGGAGCAGACATGGCCGGCCTTAGGCATAGGCGAACTAGGCAACCACCTAGGGCGCCGTACAGGCCGGCCTCATAAGGGGTGCAAAATCGCAAAACAAACCAAAGTTAAAAAGTGAAACTTTTTTCACTTTTTAACATTGCGCCCAATGCCCGTTTGTACACAGTGGCATTGTGCCCTCCCCCCACGACTGATGACACGAGCACACAGCATAGAACGCCCCCCACCCTATGTTATTCTTCCACCCCCCCCACGTGATGTATGGTGAGTCATCTTTTTTTTTTTTTTTTTTAAACCAGCTGCCTAAATCACAAAAGTTGCAGCTGAATTTCTTCTGCTTTGTCTTTATTTTATTAGAATAAGGCTGTACAACTTGCCATTTTTTTGCTTTCCCGGCTGTATATAGAAACACGTGCACGTGGTCTTGTTCGGTTGGTAATGGCAACAGATTTCGTTTTATTGCTACAAATGAAAATCCGTTGAAAATGAGCTCCTACATAGTCAGACTTTCCTGGTGCTCAAATATCAATAAATAAATTAATAAAATGTGGGAAGTGCAGAAAAGGCTCATGAGTGAATACTCATAGGTTCATAGGTTCATACTAGGCTATCTGCCCTGGGGCAATTATAAGCCTAACCCGATTCTGTATGGCTTACGCCACCCCTTGATTTGAGTATACTGTGCCCTTTTTAAGGTTTAGTTTACTGTGCCTCTGTCTAATAGTGACACGGGAGTAATCCCTGGGACAAACCTACAATCCCCCATCCACTTATCGAGATTCTTCTTGAAGAGATTCAGTGAGGTGCTCTGCCTCACATGAACTGGAATTCTATTCCAGAGCGAAGGGAGCCTCTGGGTTATGAACCTGTCCCTCCAGCAAGTTCTATTTATTTCTGTGCTGAGGTTCAAGTCCCTCAAGCGTGTGGCTCTAAGGGATTTAGATTTACTGAGGTGGAGCATGTCCATTAATTCTGGATTTGACATAGCTTTGTATGTCAGGCATAGATCACCTCGAAGTAGGCGGTATGCAACTGAGTAGAGCTGGAGTTTTTTTAACCAAGCAGCATATGGCATCTGTTTGGGACCCTTGATCCTCTTGGTGGGATACTTTTGGGGTCTTTCTAATTGCTGCAGGTGTCGGGTAAGGTACATCCCAAAAGGGGCATTGTATTCTATGATGGGCCTGATGAGGGATGAATAAAGGGGCACGATTACCTCTCTTGATCTAGATGTGAAACCCTTCGTGATGAGGTGGGCTATGTAGAAGGTCTTTCTAACCACTTTGGCAATGTGGTTTTCAAAGGAGAGATTGCTATCAACTTGGGTCCCCAGGTCCCTAATAACTTTCTCTGAACTTAATGGGTTTCCGCCTATGTGGTAATTTGTGGGCACATTGTTTTTGCCAAAGGGTATGACTATACATTTTTGGCATTTAGCTTTAAACCATGGCGCTGGCACCAGTTATCTGTCTCTGTGAGACCTTTTGAAGGATGTTTGTGTCAGCTGGAGAGTTGATTATGGCGCCCAGTTTGCAGTCATCTGCAAACTTGGTGAGCCATAGTCCTCCCACGTTTGCCTGTACCTCGGAAAAGTATATACCGAATAAGAGTGGTCCCAGGACAGAACCCTGTAGAATGCCACTTGTGACCGGTTTCGAGTCTGACATGGCTCCAGCAACTCTCACTCTGTGGGTTCTGTCTTTGAGCCAGTTTGCGACCCATCTTGTGACATAGGGGTTTATATTTAAGCTGGATAGCTTATCTATGATGCCCGAGTGGAGTATTGTGTCAAATGCCTTTGCAAGGTCCAGATAGGCTGTGTGGACTACCTTACCTTCATCTATGGCTTTGGTAACTGTTTCAAAGAAGTCAACCAGGTTCAAAAGGCAGGATCTGCCCTTACAAAGCCGAGCTGGGTAGGATCTAGTGTTTGTAGGTCCCCAATGTCTTTGTTTATGAGCTCCATGATGATCCTCTCCATAGCCTTGCAGACTAAGCTAGTCAGGCTTATGGGGCGATAGTTTCCAGGGTCCGTAGAGGCTCCACCTTTGTGGAGTGGGACCACTGTTGCTGTACGCCATTCTGTGGGCACATATTCTGTAATGAGGCTGAGATTGTATAGCTGTTTTATTTGAGGGATTAGTTCCTCTTGTAGTTCATGTAGGGCACAACCTGGGACGCCATCTGGTCCCATGGAAGCAATGTTTTTTGCTTTGGAGAGGGCAGCCTTCACCTGAGCATTTGAGATGTTTGGGAGACAGCCCTCTGCCGGGATAGATACTTGCTCTTTTGGGGGGGAGGGGTGGAGAAGTTTGCACTGAACCTGTCAGCCAGGATATTGGCGATGTCTGTGGGTTCAGTGTATTTTTTGTCATTTAGAATCAACTCAGAACAAGTCTGGGAGTTGCATCCCAGGTTTCTAACATAACTGAAAAAAGCCTTATGATTGTCTTTGGTGTCCTTTGCAATTTTTCTCTCGAAGCTGGCCTTGGAGAATTTTATGAGGGATCGTAATTTTTTGCTAGTACTGATCAGAGATGCCTTCCCTAGTAGGGATTTTGCTCTATCATGTAGTAGCTTCCTCCTTCTGTTGTACAGTTTATTTATGGCAGGGGTCCACCAGACTGGACGCCTGCCTTTGGATGATTGGGTCTTGGTTTTGTTTGGGATAGCATGATCCCATGCATTCCTGGAGATGTCCGTAGAATGCATTTATATAGGATTCTGCAGTTTGGGCTGTAGTTTCCACTGGCCCTGGGGCCTTGAAGGATTCCACTTCAGTTTTGAGAAGTGAGAAGTTCGCTTTGAGAAGTTTTCACTGTGGTTTTCTGGGCTGGGGGTGGGGTCGGGATGTGGACATCCAGTGAAATTAATTTATGGTCTGATCTTACCAATGAGGGATATACTTCTGGTGTGGAGCACAGAGTCCCCAGGTTGGTAATGATCAGGTCTAGTATGTTGTCCCCTCTTGTGGGAGTGGTGACTAGTTGTTCCATAGCATTTGAGTTTATAATTTCCAGGAATCTTTGGGCTAAGGTGCTGGGGCTTGAGTAGTGCTCCCAGTCAATGTTTGGGTAGTTGAAGTCGCCCAATATAATGGTGTTCGGAGAGACCTTCATGTTCTCCAATGTTTCAGGAAAGCCGAATGGGATTCCTGACGTTGAGAGGGTGGTCTGTAGGATGCTATAAACTGAAAAGCAGTCTTGCCCACTGTTAGTTGCACATGGATGGTCTCCGATACTTCATGCAATGCCACTAACCTGGAGGTGTGGATATCCTTGATAAATATGGAAACTCCCCTCCTTTTGTGGTTCGGTCCGGGTTTTGGGGCCGAAAAGTATGATATGAGGTATAGCCTGCTAGTGCTGGGGTGCTCTCTGAAGCTTTGAACTAGGTTTCTGTCACTGCACAGATATCGATGTTCTCCATACTGAGGAGAGCTTCGAGTGCGTGCATCTTGAGGTTAAGACTTCTGGCATTTAGCAGCATTACCCTTAGTTTCTTGTTCCTTGTGCTGTCTATGGGGGTGGGTTTGACTTTTGAGCCTTGTCTAAAAAAGGCACTATGGGGGTGGCAAGAGCCTTTGCCAATATCCGAAAGCTCAATGGTAACAGGTGCAAGCCGTCCCTAGTGAAGCAACGTGGCTTGTCGAGCATGTCATCCCAGGCTGACAGACACTGGATCCCCTTTGAATGACACCAAAATTTTAGCCAATTGTTAAAATCGATCATTTTGTCTTTGTACTGTGGCATCATTCTAGGTGAGGGTAAGATGCTGCTCAAGGTCAGGGTCATACCAGCCTGGGCTACATGATCAGAGAGCTCCTCTATGTCTCTTTTCATGTAGTCCAGGGAGGTACATCTCAGGTCATTCACACCAGCATGTACAATGACTGAGTCATATTTGTATTTGCTTTGGAGTGACCTGAGTGCTTGCGTTGTGTCGGATCCTAGCACCTGACAGGCAGCTCACCGTGACCTTCTCTTTATTCAGCCTGGTGAGCGGGACATCAGTGTGTCTGACAATAGAGTCACCTATAACAAGAGTATCAGGTGTGTTATTCAGCCTTAAGGGCTGTGGCTGCTTGGCACACTGACTTTGTGGGTTATGTGTTGTGTGTGTTTTGTTTTGAGGTAGTGTTTGCTTGGATGTCTGCTTTGGAGGTCTCTGTTGCTTAGGTAGATTTTTATTTAGAGCCTCCGAGTATGTTTTTGTGTATTTATGTGTTTGGTTCATTGATGTGGTGGGACTATGTGATACTGGAATTGTGTTGTGTGAGGTTACCTTCTCCTCCTGACTGGTTACACCAGTTTTGAGATGAGAGAGCTCAGCCTCCAGATTGGCTAAATAGTTGCATCTCTCACATATATTTGAACCTGTTTGGAGGAGGAGAGGGTTGTCTGTGTACATGAGACAGTTGTAACATTGCCTCAAAATTCCCAGATTCACCAGCTGGACTGGAGAGGAAACCATTGACTGACCTTTGGACATGCTAGAGTAATAGGGAAACTGAATTTAAGACGGACCAATAGAGGACAGGGTAATCGTAGAGAGTATATGAGTAAGTAGTGCTTATGGTTTAATAGTGCTAACTTGTAGGATTACTTAATTGGACCAGTGAAGGGCCTTAGAATGAGAATATGGTGTTTAAATTGAGAGATAGAGCAGTTCTAAGGGAAAAAGTGAAAAGCAGACTTTGTGGAGCCATGAATAATTTAAACCCAATTAGGCGGCGCTGCCCGTTGTTGCGCTATGCTCAAAAATGCACAAAACCGCGCAAAAGAGGGTTTTAAGAGAGGAAGATGAAGGAGTTTTGGAATTGACCCAAAATGGCCAATAAAACTACAGTTTCAAGTCAGTAACCACTCCCACAGGGGCAGGCAGGCTGCTCAATGTTTTCATTGCCACTGATCAACAGAGAGACTTTCCTTTAGCCCAAGCAAAAAATGGCCTCACAGAAACTTACAAACAGTTCAAGAACAGCAAGCCTGTAACTGAACTTTTTTAAATCTCAGAAAAGTGGGAAAAAACAAGATTTTTTTTTGTTTTTCAGAGATAGCAGAGGTTAGCAAGTATCAACAAGTTATAACAGTGCAGTAAATGACCCCACACAAGAGTGCTAGGCCAAAGACAGATAAAATGCAAGTTTTGAGAAAAAAACGATTTTAAAAATAAGTGCAAACAGGAAATTCAGTAAACAGCTCTAGGTTGTGCTCTAAATACAGTTACTAATGCAGAAATCAAATTTAACAAGCTAGAAAATGCTCAAATAGGCGGCTATGCAGAAAAACTTAGCAAATAAACAGAGGAAAAATACTTAAAGTCTCAAAAGTGGCTCCTTTCTTCTCTCAGCATTTTCTCGGAGACCATCCAGGTGCAATTAACCATAGGTAAAACTGCCCTACAGTTTGTAGCATGCTGCAGACCACCCTCTCAAACTCAAGAAACCCACACAGCCTTCCTGAAGACACTGGAGAGTATGAATGTCTCTCCAAACACCATCATATTGGGTGACTTCAACTACCCAAACATAGACTGGGAACATTACTCAAGCCCCAACACCCTAGCCCAAAGGTTCCTGGAGTTCATAAACTCAAATGCTATGGAACAACTAGTCACCATTCCCACAAGAGGAGAAAATATACTAGACCTGATCATCACAAACATGGGGGCAAAATGCTCCACACCGGAAGTATATCCCTCATTGGTGAGATCAGACCATAAATTAATCTCACTGGAGATCCACATCCTGCCCCCAACCCCAGCAAAAAAGACCACAGTGAAGAACTTCTCAAAAGCAAACTTCACACTTCTTAAGACTGGAGTGGTATCCTTCAAGGCCCCCGAGCCAGTGGAAACCACAACCCACACTGCTGAAACCCTTACAAATGCCTTCTACGAGCACCTCCAGGAATGTATGGATCAAGCAATCCCTAATAAAATCAAGACCCTTTCCACCAAAGGCAGGTGCCTGGTCTGGTGGACCCCAGCCATAAACAAACTCTACAACAAGAGGAGAAAGCTACTACATGACAGAGCAAAATCCCTAAAAGGGAATGATTCTGTGATCAATATTAGCAAAAAACTACGATCACTCATAAAATCATCCAAGGCCAACTTTGAGAGAAAAATCGCTAAAGACACAAAAGACAATCATAAGGCCTTCTTTAGCTATGTTAGAAACCTGGGTGGAAACTCCCAGATATGCTCAGAATTAGTCCAAAATTATACAAAAATCACTGAATCCACAGACATTGCCAACATACTGGCAGACAGGTTCAGTGCAAATTTCTCCCCTCCCTCCCCCCCCAAAGGAGAAATATCTATCCCACCACAGACTAGCCTCCCAAACATCTCAGATGCCCAGGTGAGAGCTGCTCTCTCTAAAGCAAAAAACACAGCATCAATGGGACCGGACGGTGTCCCCGGCTGTGTGCTACACGAACTCAATGAGGAACTAAACCCACACATAAGGCTGCTGTTTAATCTTAGCCTTACTACAGGATACGTACCCAAAGAATAGCGTACGGCAACTGTGGTCCCACTCCACAAAGGCGGTGCTTCTATGGACCCTGGAAATTACCGCCCCATAAGCTTGATGAGCCTTGTCTGCAAAGCTATGGAGAGGATCATAATGGAACTCATAAATAAAGACATTGGGGACCTACAGACACTGGATCCTACCCAATTTGGCTTTGTCAAGGGCAGATCCTGCCTCTTGAACTTGGTCGACTTTTTTGAAACAGTCACTAAGGCCATTGATGAGGGTAAGGCAGTTCACACAGCCTACCTTGACCTAGCAAAAGCGTTCGACACAATACCCCACTCAGGCATCATAGAAAAGCTCACTAGCTTAGATGTAAACCCATATGTCACAAGATGGGTTGCAAACTGGCTCAAGGACAGAACCCACAGGGTTAGAGTTGCTGGTGCCATGTCAGACTCTAAGCTGGTCATGAGCGGTGCCCCACAGGGCTCAGTCCTGGGCCCCCTCTTGTTCGGCATTTATTTTTCTGAAGTGCAGGCAAACATAGGGGGATTGTGTCTGACAAAATTTGCAGATGACTGCAAACTGGGCACCATAATTGACACTCCATCAGACACAGACATCCTCCAGAGAGGTCTCATAGAAATGGATAACTGGTGCCAGAGCCATGGCCTTAAGCTAAATGCCAAAAAATGTATAGTCATACCCATTGGGAAAAACAAGGTAACCCCTAATTACCACATAGGTGGCAATCCATTAAACACAGAAGAAGTTATCAGGGACCTAGGGACCCAAGTTGACAGTAACCTCTCTTTTGACACTCACATTGCCAAAGTGGTTAGGAAGACCTTCTACATTGCCCACCTGATCATGAAGGGATTCACATCCAGATCAGGAGAGGTCATTGTACCCCTGTACTCTTCACTTATCAGACCAATGATTGAGTACAATGCCCCATTTGGAATGTACCTTACCCGACACCTGCAGCAGTTGGAAAGACCCCAAAAGTTCCTCACCAAAAGGATAAAGGGGCTCAAATATATGTCATCCGCTGCCCGACTGAAGAAACTCCAGCTCTATTCAGTCGCATACTGTCTGCTCAGAGGTGATCTGTGCCTGATATACAAGGCCATGTTCAACCCGGAATTAATGGACATGCTCCACCTCAAAAAATCCAAATCCAACAGAGCCACGAGAGCAAGAGACTTAAACCTCAACACGGATATAAATAGGACGTGCTGGAGGGACAGATTCATCACCCAGAGACTCCCTACACTATGGAACAGAATCCCAGTCCATGTGAGGCAGAGCCCCTCACTGACTCTGTTCAAGAGAAATCTTGACGAGTGGATGGGAGATCATAGGTTTACCCCAGGAATCAACTCTGTGTCACTGCTGGACAGAGGCACAGCAAACTAATGGGTATAGTATTCTCATCCTAAGGGGTGGTGAAAGCCACACACACTCTGGCTAGGCTTATAAATGCCCTAGGGCAGATAGCCTAGTATGAACCTATGAACCTATGAACCTCCTCTTGGTGGGTGCTTCACCAACAGCCAACAAGCCTGAAAAGATGCCAAAACCACGAGGCAACCAGGTTTTAAGATAGGAAGATGAAGGAGTTTTGGAATTGACCCAAAATGGCCAATAAAACTACAGTTTCAAGTCAGTAACCACTCCCACAGGGGCAGGCAGGCTGCTCAATGTTTTTCACTGTCACTGATCAACAGAGAGACTTTCCTTTAGCCCAAGCAAAAAATGGCCTCACAGAAACTTGCAAACAGTTCAAGAACAGCAAGCCTGTAACTGAACTTTTTTAAATCTCAGAAAAGTGGGAAAAAAGCAAGATTTTTTTTTTTTTTTGTTTTTTCAGAGATAGCAGAGGTTAACAAGTATCAACAAGTTATAACAGTGCAGTAAATGACCCCACACAAGAGTGCTAGGCCAAAGACAGATAAAATGCAAGTTTTGAGAGAAAACGATTTTAAAAATAAGTGCAAACAGGAAATTCAGTAAACAGCTCTAGGTTGTGCTCTAAATATAGTTACTAATGCAGAAATCAAATTTAACAAGCCAGATAATGCTCAAAATAGGCAGCTATGCAGAAAAACTTAGCAAATAAACAGAGGAAAAATACTTAGTCTCAAAAGTGGCTCCTTTCTTCTCTCAGCGTTTTCTCCTCTTGGTGGGTGCTTCACCAACAGTCAACAAGCCTGAAAAGATGCCAAAACCACGAGGCAACCAGGTTTTAAGAGAGGAAGATGAAGGAGTTTTGGAATAGACCCAAAATGGCCAATAAAACTACAGTTTCAAGTCAGTAACCACTCCCACAGGGGCAGGCAGGCTGCTCAATGTTTTTCACTGCCACTGATCAACAGAGAGACTTTCCTTTAGCCCAAGCAAAAAATGGCCTCACAGAAACTTACAAACAGTTCAAGAACAGCAAGCCTGTAACTGAACTTTTTTAAATCTCAGAAAAGTGGGAAAAAAGCAAGATTTTTTTTTTTTTTTTTTTCAGAGATAGCAGAGGTTAACAAGTATCAACAAGTTATAACAGTGCAGTAAATGACCCCACACAAGAGTGCTAGGCCAAAGACAGATAAAATGCAAGTTTTGAGAAAAAAACGATTTTAAAAAGCTGTAGATTTATATCCTCATTATGTTAGATACGACTTAACTGTGTAACAGACTAAGGTTTTAAGAAGGCTTTTTGAACAGGTTGTTGGATATGAAGGTCAAATTTCAAGTTCTCTGAAAGTCAAATTTCAAGTTCTTGTCAGTTATAACACCAGGTAATTTTTAACAGGGAATTGGTTCTATTTGGGCATTGTTTAATGGTGCAGCAGTGAAGCTGCAATTCTATCTGGGCTTTGTTTGATGATGTAACAATGAGGCTGCTTTTGCCACGTTAGTAAAATTTTAGACTAAATAAAAATAACTTTTTCTTTTTAGCATTTATTAGTAGTTGAGGAGCTTCCAGTTTAGTTTCAGCATATGAGAATTATTTGTGGATAGTGGTCTGTTGTTCTGTTAATGCTGAAGAAGTGAAGCTGAAGATGGGATATTTTGTACAATGTATTACTTATTTATTTGTGTTGGATAACAGGGAGAATCCAAGTGAGCCATGTTAGACCTCTCTTCAGATAGGCACAAGGAGAAAATCTCTACAAAATTCCACATTCTAACAGTAAAAGATAAAATGTAGACAATAAAGAAATATACAGTACAATACAACATGACTAAATGAATGACGGCACAATGATTGCTTTCAGGAGAAAGAATAGTTACAAAGTAGTGTAAAATACTTATGCTGTAAAGTGAAGGAGGGATATGCAAGGGGTATTAATAAGAATGGAAAATATTATAAT
This sequence comes from Protopterus annectens, assembly GCF_019279795.1. Taxonomy (NCBI): domain Eukaryota; kingdom Metazoa; phylum Chordata; order Ceratodontiformes; family Protopteridae; genus Protopterus; species Protopterus annectens. Next base: position 564,647,869 of record NC_056738.1, on the reverse strand, counting down.
CAGGAAAGCTAAAAGACCCTTAGGTTATTTAACCTTTTTGTAATGGGCTGTCTCATTGATATTTTACTACTGCAGCTCTAAGGTAAATGGTAATGTTTGCAATGTGCAATGCTTCCTCTCCATTAAGAAGATTTTGTGTAATGCTTCTGCTTTCTCAACATTAAGGAGGGATTTTATGTGCAATGCTTCTGCTGGTCACTCACCATTAAGGAGAGATTTCTGTGTCTGTGTGTGTGTCTGTCTGTAAAATGTCCCAGTTACGTATAACAGGCAGTTAGACCTAACCCTGGCTCAAACCCTATACCTTGCGTACAGGAGCCTGCATTCTCTACCCACATCAGCACTTGTCATATTCAGGAAGTTCAGTCCATAGCTCTCAACTGTCTACATATTCACAGAATATTATACTTGGCTTATACTTTGTCTGTTCCTCTTAAATATTGTGGTTTTCTGGCAAATCAGTGAGGATGGAATTCACTAAATCATGATAGCCCTTTAAGTTTGTCTTCCTATCTTTTTTGGAAACACATGGTTACACGACATAATTTTAGCAATGTTCTAAGATTATACAAGCAATATTTAAAACCTGCCCCTGGTTTTGGGCCTCCCCCCCACCCCAATTTTTGGCTTGCTTCAGATATCTTCTGCTGTAAAATTGAGAGATCTAGTTGTGTCAAGTGGATGGTGCATTGGTAGTGTTATTGCCACACAGCAAGAGGTTCTCTGGTTTGATTCTTGGCTGGGGTGCCTTCTGTGTGTAGTCTGTATGTCCTCCCTGTGTTTGTGTGGGTTTCTGTGGCTGCTCTGATTTCCTTCCTCCCCTGTTACAAAAACATGTGTCTGGAGCATTTCTCCCTGGGCCTTTGCTGAAAATTGGCTTTGTTGCAAGTTGAACTTTCCTGGTAAACAAATGTTAAATAAAGTTTGCTGAGAGCTTCAGGAGAAGAGTAGTTTAGTGATGCTTATTCCGCGTCTGTTTGCATTGTTAGTACCACAACAGGTAGTAGCCTTACTTTTGAGGCAGAAGGCTGTGGGTTCTACTCCCACATTATGCCGATGGATCACTGATACTGTACTGTGTTGCACTTTAAAGGGAGTGGATGCTGCAGTCCTGTGAATGTCCTCCTTTGGAGCAATTACCCAGTAACTATGAAACATTTATCATGTTGCCATCCATTCCCTATTGCAAAAATTACTAGATTATCATTCTTTAATTTAGCATAGACCATTTATTCTTCAAGGGCAACAGCCACTTTATTTGTAGATGAAACGATGAAATACAGAGTGGTTTCCTAGCAACGACCTCTTCATTAGTAATAGATCCCTTTAATGTGGAATTATTTAGATTACTTACTTCTGCAGAGAGTTTGCATGTTTACTAATACTGGTGAATTGTAATGCCAGAGGTTTCAGTGGCCTTTCATGGTTGAAATTTTCTGAAATGGGTAGTGTCATTGGTTCATACATTTTGTTTCATTGCTTACTAGAAAACTGTTCAAAACTACAAATTTAAAACACAATCTAACAACTGGTGCTGTATTGTACAAGGAATATAATTTAATATAATCATGAAGGTGAATCAAAGAATGTATACACATATGCATGGCCCTAAAAATGTTCGAAACCAGCCCAGAGAAAAGTGTGAAAGGCTCAATCATCGGCAAAGTTTAAGCTTTACTCTTGTTACCAAAGCAATAGATGAAGGTGAAACAGCCACATTACCTTGACCTGGCCAAGCCTTTTGGCAAAATCCCCTACTCAGGTGTAGTACAACAAATGATTAACGTAGGTTGATTTGTTCTGAGTAACAGAACTAGTCTAATAGCCACTTTCAGCTATAGTCCAGGTCACTAGCTATGAGAATAACAAGGAAGTGGAAATGTACATAATATCTCAAATATGCATGCACTAGGTACCTTGCTGAAACTGTTTCTGTAAAGCAGATTACATTTAAGGTGCAGCTGGTCTAGAAAGAGTAAGACAGCAGTGATCCCTTCCTGGAAACTGCTGCATGACACTACAAATAGTCATGAAGTTCCAAAGTATTTGTAGTGAAGATGACTGTGATAATAGAAATTGCATAGTCTTACCCATTTAAAGTTTGAGATGACTACTGCCATACCCACATCTAGTAGGGGGGTGGGTATTAATTTCTCAAGTGAGATTTTACTTAGTCTGATTAGCAGGTGGTATATTCTGGAGCAAATTCTCAGCAATTATGAGACATAGTTCTGAGCTTTCTCTACATGGTCAGCAAAGGAAAGGATGGCTGTCTAACTATCTCCATAGATATTTACCCCATTACACAATCTCAATTGCTTCCTATTGTCAATAAGCAGCTGAGTCTAAAGGTACTAGTTTAACCCTTTTATAGTTACTAAACAACAGCACATTGCCCATTTTGCAGTTAATGTTTATTTCTATTTTTGACAATGACTTATTTACCTTTAGATGATGTTCAGTGGTCTTAGTCTAGAATATTTAAGCTAATAATCATCACAGTGTTTATAACAAGTGTATGACATATGGGGCCTAGAAAAAAAATCAGTGGAGTGGAGTATCCTTTCCTGATAGATGAACTGGTGAGACAGAGCAATGCAGATTTAAAATACCATCAGACTGCTGTTTGGTCTAGGACATATATATTCCAAGTTCCATGAGACACTCATTATAAGTTAATAGGTGTATACTAAGATAATGACCAGTGGGTCCTTTATAAGCCTAGCCAAGCATGCAAATTGTATCCCAGAAGTTTATATGCCTTAAAGGCTATTTTAAGGTGTATATGTAAGCTAGGACAAGAAACATAGGTGCAAGACCCAGGGTGTATTTCTAATTTCCCATCTACTGGTCCAGGTTTTTTTTGAATAGGGTTAGGGAAAAGCTCTGCTTCACATAGATAAGAAGCCTGTTCCAGAGAAGAGAAATTCTGTGAAACACACACCTGTCCCACCAACGTATCCTGTTTAAGTCCGCAGAGAAGTTTAAATCCTGAGATCAAGTCATTTGAATCTTATTCATTTTCTTGATATGCAAAAGGTCCATCATAGTAGGATTCAAGGACGCCTTGTATGCCAGGCATAGATTGCTTTTCAACAGTCTGTAGGAAACGGAATATAGAGATAGGGCTGTAAGGCGATCTGCATAGGACATGTTGTTTCCACCCTCTATTCTTTCTGTGAAAAACCTTTATAGACATTTCATTTGTTACAGGTGCCTAGTCAGGTACAAATTAAAGAGGTCATTGTACTCAATTATGAGCCTGATGAGTTCCGAATACAGTGAAACAATAACTTCCTTGGACCTAGATTGCATGCCCTTGCTTATAGGCTGAGCAACATGGAATAATTTCCTTACTATCTTGGACGCATGTTGGTCAAAACCAGGTTACCATCTACATGCATACCCAAATCCCGACTTTTTCTCGCGTTAGGGTATGCCATCAGTGAGGTCATGTCCGAGGGTGAGTGACTTCCCAAAGGGTAGTATTATACATTTTGTGGCACTGAGCTTTAAACCATGGCTTTAGCACCTGTCATTTGGCTGTGTGAATGCTACACTAGCAACAGATCAAGCAGGTTTGTTAAGGAGGATTCAGCCTTCAGTTGCAGTCAACTACACTACAAGGTGTTTGTTACAGTATGACTGTTTTTTCATGCATTTAAACACTGAAAGAACTGGAGTGGGTTTTGTGGGAGTGACCCATCTGTGGACATGGCTCAAATAAGGGTGTTCCTTGAGTTCGGTGTGGGTGGGGCTTAAGGGGCACCAGAGCAGTACTTCGCCTAGGGCGCCGTTTCAGCTAAGGCCGGCCCTGGGAGTAGAGTTCCAAGATTTAGCAAGGTGGTGGAACCGTACTGATTTGCCAGCAGAATTGTTGGGTTTGGATATATGTAAAAGGTGTTTCTCCAATAATTGTAGTGGCCACAAGGGTTATATATTTGTAGGAGGTTGGAAATGGATGGTCAAGTCCTAGGTTTATACATAATGCTATGGATTTGTGGAAGTTGGAGTACGTTAGATAATGTAGGAATTCCAGCTCAGTGGTAGGTTCTGTTTGGAAGGTTTGCAGCAAATCATGCTATTTTGTAGTAAGACTGCTCAAGTTTGTTTAGCAAGGTACTTGTGTGTTGTTAAGTGCTTTAGTGTTTGACTGTATTAGAAAATTCCTTGAAAACATACAGCATGAAGTGAGCTAATTTAGAAAGGTTATTCAAAAGCAAATGCCTCCAGTAACTGCTGTTGTAGGCATAATTTAACTGTATTATGATGTCTGATGGCCATGCATAATATCATAAGGGGAAGTAACACTTAAGATTATTAACAATCATCAGCTTCCAAGAGAATCATCTAAAAAATAGCATGTTCACTTAAAAAGAGCTTGCACTGCCGGAGACTTCAGAAGTAAGGGTTTGTAACCTAATTGTTTGCGTTCTGTTTGAGGGAGACATCTGCTTGCTGTGCTTGTGGTTCCACTGAAAATGTTGTTCAGCCTAGCATGGAGGTAACAGTAACATCATATGAAGCTTAAAGCACAACCTTAGAAATGAAATTACTGAAATTCTGAACAAGTCTGCAAAACACTATACTATGAAATCAAAGCACAACTGTTGCTTAGCACATGACTTGTAAACATGGAGTAGCTCCACTCTCTGTGCCTCTAACTTGGTCAATGCTTGTGCTAGCAGTTTCAGAACTTCTGTCCATTTTATTTTTAAGAAATATTAATTGGTGGGTGCATTCTTTATTATCTTGTTAGGTTTTGTGCTCTAGCCTTTTAACAGGTTCTTTGAAGGCACTGAATTTTCTCCTATATCAGATACAAGAAGTAAGCCTTTTGGTTGAGCATTCATGTCTGTACTACATTCAACACTGGGAATAATGTATCTGTGACATTTTGCACACTCCCAGCTGGAAATAGGTTTGTTTCTGCAGCTTTAGGTTCTGCAACTGTTTGTTCAATGATTTCAGCTGACATGTTAGTTTTGCCCTCGGTACAGTTCTGTTTATTAGTTTCAAGGGCTTTCAATTTCTAACTTTCTCTGATGTTTTCTACACTAGGCACTTTTCTCAGTCTTTGAATGTTATTGTGTTTTCCCTTTATTTGATGAATATTTTTCCCTTTTTTAAGTTTATAACAGTAGTTTATCTTGAGTGTTAGCTTATCCATTGTTTTTTTTTTTTGAACATATATAAGTTTTAGCTTGACATTAGGAAAAACAATGTTACAAACTGTTAATTTCCATTGGCTTTCTCCAAATATTTGTTTTGGATTTTGTATTCAGCCTCCAGATTTCTAGAATATAATCATGGGGTTAGTTCACTTTGAAATGCAGCTTTTTCTTATCTGCCTGGAGAATACTGATATTTTCATTCCTTAGAATTTTTTGTCACAGCTCTTGAATGTGTTAAGTACACATCAGTCAATGATACTGCATCTCTGTATGTTTTTTCATATAGCATTTTTAGCTCCTCGCTGAAGAGCGGCAATTATTTGTTTTTTCATTTATGCTTTGAGGTTTCTTTTGTGTACAGTTCTCAACTGTTTTAAGTCTAGTAGATTTGTAACTTTAGCTAAATTTTCAACTTGCAAATGTGATATTTTACTTGAGTCATGTATGCTACTTTGTATGCCTTGTAACTCCTGCCACGGTATTTCCTTTTCACTCTGCTAGCACCTAATGTCTGTTTGAATCTGAAACTGATGTCATACTATGACGCTTGGCGTTGACCTTGTAACATCATAAAACAAAAGGAAAATCAGTTATCTTGCAAAACTCATGTTATTTTCATTCTCAGAAATCTATTTCTGTACGTTCTATTTTTCATAAGAGCTTTTTTTTTGTTTTGTCTTTTGGCTTTTCCCGGTTAGGGGTCACCACAGCGGAACTCCGGTCCACTAATGATTGGCAGTTGGTTTTTATGGTGTCGAGTTGCCAGCCCAATGCCCAACCTTCAACAAAGGCACACCCATTCAACACATGTCTTTCGAATGCCCACTCGACCGATGGGAGGACACGCAGACTCCACACAGAAGGCACTCCCAACCCAAGTTGAGAATCGAACAGGAGAACCTCTTGCTGTGAGACAACAACACTACCGCTGCACCACCATGGAGCACATACCAAAAAAAAAAAAAAAAAAATTTCAAAAAATAAAACAACTTCTACTCTGCAGCATCATGGATTCCAGTTGTCTCAAGGTCAAAGTTACCTCTTTCAAATAAGGCTTCACTTTGCATAGTTTCAAAATCGGCTAGAAAAAATGAATCTGTTACTTGCGTATCACAGTTACTCAGCTGCAAAGCATTCTCATTCTGCTGTGCCACAGCATGGTTAGTGAGCAGACCTGTGTGGCCAACACTCGTTTCTTTTCTGAATCCATATTGGTGTATCTCAGTACTCCTTACTTACAGCATAGCTATTGTTTTGCTTGTTCCCTATTCTGCCTCTCATTTCAATACAGTTAATTTAACATCAGTTTCATAAAATGTGGATTATACAACAATGACCCCTCCCACCCCTTTTAGTTTGTCAGCTGGTTGTTCTTTTAAAATCAGCACCTTACACCTATCTAAGTTTTATAAAATGCTACAACAGTTTTGGCAAACCAAATTTGCCACCTACTCCCTTTTCTCATAAGTTTTTTAGCTTAACATAATCAGTTTCTAGCTATTTGCTTCTAAGTGTGAAACAAGGATGATTACTGCATTTAATACTCAAGAATTTGTTCAACACTGTTTTTTAGAATAGTTGGTCACCCACCAAACATTCACATACCCTTCTCATTTTCAGTAACCATAACACAAATCAGATTTTGACAAAAATGTAACAGCACCTTGGCATTATTATACTTAATTCAACCACCCTCAGCTATCTCTGTCTGTGAGTGAATGAATGTTCTCTTTCTACTGTTAGGGGACTTAAACTCATAAGGTATTAGGCTCTTACACACAGCAATGCAGGAGCAAAATATCTCAGTGTATTGTATTTCTGTCAAAACTATACACACTTTCTCCAATATTGAAGTATATTGCAAAATTAGCAGTGGTCACTAGGTGGCAGCCAATGGTTGCTACACAGCATTGCCCAAGAAATGCAGCAAAACGCATTTGCTCAGAATTAAATAGATTTTGATTTGTAACGGTTGCTTTGTGTAGATGATTGTCTTGCTACTATTGGATGGTGCAGCATACTTAGTACTAGGGAGCGAACCTACTAAACTATGATTTGGAGAACTTTGTCATCTAATTATTAGTGGTAACATGGAGGTACCATTTCTTAATGGTACTGATCTTGCAATTTATTGACTACTAGTGGTTACTTTAACCTGCCAGAGAAAATGCATGGAAATAGTAGTAATAGAAAGAGACAGGAGAGATGGTGTTGGTGAAAAGACTTCTCTGGAACAAACGTCCTCTCCAGACCAAGCAATGTGATGCTGTATCTTCCTTTAAGAAGGAATTAGGCAATTGGATGAGTATTCATAAATTCATCCCCAGTATGACTGACCAATCACTCATTGAAAAAGGAGGTAAGTCTGAAGGTGGTTACTGGCAAGGCTAAATGGCCATATGGGCAATTGCTTGGAACTTTTATTTTGTTTGAGACTGTGCAAAATCTACTATGTTAAACTTAAAAATATTGGTGTCATTGAATTATAAAATGTACATGCTGTTAATTAATTCTTTTGTGACACCATGGACATTACAGAACAAAACTAACAAGTTGCATGTTTGTGTTTTTCCTTCTCTTTTTAGTCTTTGTAGTTATCTTTACATGACCTAGCCAGAGTCTCTCTCTAAAAGTTGTGATTTGGTCTTCAAAGTTCCAACTTGTATCTTTACAACAATACCTGCTATTTCACCTAGTGGCTATTATCTCTTGAACAATGGCTATTCTCTGCCCAACTTTTCTTTTTGCTGCCTCTGTCCAACCGTTTCAATAAAGGTGGGTACATGTCCTCCTCCCACTTAGAGTAAGGGTGGGTCTCTTCTCTCCCCCCACAACAGCTCCACTGTCCTGACAACTGTAGTGCACTATATATATATATATATATATATATATATATATATATATATATATATATATATATATATATATATACAAAGAAAGAGAGACAGACAGACATGTGACGCCACCCAATTGACCAACACTAGACCCTTGCCTCCACGAAGAGTGGAAGCAAAGGTTATGTAGTCTGTTGCCAAACCTCTCCAAACTTTATATTCACACAGAATTTAAATTTATTTTACTTAATAGACTGACTGCAAATAATTACATTCTTGACAATGTTTACAGAAAAATGAGTAAGGTAAAAGAAAGCAGCATGTTTTATGCACCATTTAATATACTAGCAGTTTATGAAAGACTGTGATGCAAATACTTCCAGTCAATGCAATGTTGCATGTATTAGTATAAATTAATAACTTCTCTTAAATGTCTAGATCAAGATGTTTTACCGTAACATGTTTGTAGAGTGATGGCTGATATGTTTTTGACATATCATGAAAAATGATTCAGTGTTTAAGCTGATGTAAAATAAATATTAATATTAATTTTTATTTTCAGCGTGTAGTGCAGATCCTGATAAATGGTTAGACAAAGTTCATGTAGCTTCTTCAGTAAATAATATATATATATATATATATATATATACACAAATGGAATTTAAGTTGTAAATGTTTTAAAATTTAGATAATTTAAGGGCTGCTTCAAATTTGCATTATAATAAAATTAGAGCACTAAATGCTTGTTTTTTCACTTAAATGTAAGTATACGGCCACACAATACTAATGCTATTAATAAAATAAATAGTTGTCAGACTTTAAGTGTACATAGTTTGAAGTTAGCTGAACTTTTAGAAGTGAGCTAAAATGATTTAAATGATAATTAAATGTCTGTGCATACTGCAGATATGCATTATGTAAATGTGTGAAAATTGCAGTCTTAGAATTCTAATTACTAAACAAGAAGTGTTTTGAGATTCTTCTTGGCAAGGAAGATTGTCATTTTTTATCTATCTGATTCCTGAATTAATCTTGATCACTAGGCAAAAGAGCCCTTGCTTTCCTCACAATGGATTATAGTTACATTTTCCTTAAAGTGAAAGCAGACTTATGATTGTATTATGGTCACTTCTGATGATAATATGTTAAAATAGCTGTATATCAACTTGCATATTTGTTGATCTTGATATATAACAGCATATGTCTTTCTACTGAGATAGCAATGAAATGTTTAGTGATAGGCATGAAAGCAGAATATAAAGTAATAATGCCGAAACAGAAAATGAGTAGATACATCTACTAGAATATTTAGGAGACAAGTTGCAGAAAGAAACGTTGACATGGTATAGTAAGAAACCAATGTATTAGGTTTAATACAAGTGCTTACATTCTAATAGCTTGCAACACAATTGCCAATTACAGCAGGTTGTGGCAAGCAAGTGCCCTAACTCCTACTATCCCAGTCTTAGTGAATTACCTAGCCCTCCCACCACCAGACCCCACTGAACTGAACAGCCTCACTAGAACCCTAACTTTAACCATAAAGCTACCAGCAGCTACCTAAGCCTAACATAGCACTCCCCTCTCTAACTCTAAAATCCATTATCACTCTCTAGCCCAAAAACTCCACCTCCTGCTTCATAAACCTAAAGTCCTTTCTCCCAATAGCATACCACCTTCCCAATGGTGGCATTTCATCTGCAGTGCAGGCAGCTGACTGATTCAAATGCAGGATTTTGCATCTATCAGTACACAGTCAGTGCATTGTAGTGTATAAAATAAATATAGCAGCTCAGTACCTTGCTCATTCCACTGATATACTAAAGAGAACAGGGCAGCACACTGTGCTATGGTCTGTGACAGGAGGCAGAGTGTGCAGGATGGCGATACTAAGTGTTCCAAAGCTGTAGAAAGTGCAGGAAGTGTTGGAAGATAACTGGCTTTATTATTTGAAGGGTATGCTGTCACAGTATGTATGTCTGCATGTTATATAGTGCAGGATACACAACCTATGTGCACCCATATTTCAACACAGTTGGTCATTCTGAGGGAGTTTTCTGCATACTGATAAGCAAGTGGTAATAATGCAGTGGGCGCACTTGTGCTGTAATTGAATATAAGGTGTCCTGTCCTGGGTATAGACAAAAGCAGCAGAGGAGGGTAATACTACAAACTCTTCAAAATGAACTGACTGCAAATGCATAACTATATCCAAACAGACTAATTATTATTGTATGTAGGCAATGGCTGTTTGCAACACAACTCAGTATGGCTCCATGTCAGAAATGTGATCCCAGATAATATGAACTATTGCAATTCCAGTAAAACATTAAATTCTGAAACTTTCTACTACTCCTTTAAATTATTATTAAAGTTCCCCTGTGGCCACCTACCCCTTCGACTATTATGTATTAACTGGGAAATGACTGCATCTGGGAACAAGGGGGGTGAAACACTGAGATACTGCAATCTCTGAACTGGTATCTATTTCTTCATTTGTACATCATTTACACCTTTATATTCTTACTTTTCAGAAGACTTCATTTGTGTCCCTTGGATGTTTTAGGTGTGTCCCATTAATACCGTGGCATACTATGCAATAAACAATCAGTTTCATAAAGTAAATGATCTACATTACGGTTACTACCACCTTCTTCATGCTAGTTCTCATTCTCAGCTCATTGAGTTTTATACCCTAAATAATGACATAATAATATAGATTTTGGCATGTTGCAGAGCTGTAACAAGTTGTAGCTGTACGGACTAGGATGGAACTATAACAGAACATTAATCTATTTATTTTTGCATACATGAATGTGTATGTATGCCCATTTATGTGCATGTGCTTGCTCATGCATATGTGTACGGGATGAATAGCTGGGAGGTCACAGATATTGTGTGTGTGTGTGTGTGTGTGTGTGTGTGTGTGTGTGTGTGTGTGTGTGTGTGTGTGTGTGTGTGTGTGTGTTTTGTGTATATGCATATGTGCTTATCTGTATGTGTCTATAAAGAGTGACTATATGACTGGTGGAATCACAGATTCTGCTTCTGCTTGTACCCTTTCATTGGCAAGATTTAAGGAGGTCAGTATACATTCTTGGTATATAAAACAGTTGTCTCTAAACAGCATTAGTATTGTTATTAATGCAGTGTTGCTTGTTTATTTATTTATTCTACTCTACTTGAACATCCTTGGCACCTATCCAGCTTACCTCTAACAAACAGACTAAGCCTTGTGAGGAAGGAAAGTATTATGTGTTAATACTAGGCACAGAGAAGATCAGAATGACCTGACAGCTTCAAAGACCTTACGTGTCCTGTCCATGTTCCCATTCCATGCCAAATGTGCAAAGACACATTGTATAATTTGTACCACAGGATTAAGTCTTTAGTTTACATTAAGGACTAGATTTCTGAGAGGAATACCCCTTCTCATCTTCCATAATAAATGGCCTGCCAAAATATGCCATGCATCTGCTGTCCCTGGATGCATGGCATGCATCTGTTGACTCTGGGTGACTCCTTCCGTCAGATAAGAAAATACAGGTCATGCGGGTCACATTCAAGGATCCTTAACCTGTGCCACAGATCCCATTTATATAAATTCTTATTTACTTGTTGCAAAGTACCATATACGACCTCTACACTTCTATATCACCATTTCCTCAGAAATGCATGTTGACCCTGCATGAATATAGAGTGAGAGGAGAAGAAGGTAGTTTCTAAAGTGATAACAGAAATCAATCTTCACATGGATGCTACTAAAGCTGCAGGCAGCCAAAGGATGGAAAAAGGCAGAAGCTACCAGAAGACAGTCTGGGAATCTTAATATACCATAAAAATCTTAGTCAGGTATTCATAATAGACAAACCTTAGTCAAGTATCTGGCACTCTGAGCTAGTGCTTTAACACAGTTGTTGTCTTCAGAACTGTGCCATTTTGGCTTTAATATTTACCTCTTTATCCAGGGTCCAGTCATTTATTTATATTAAGTGATGATCCTGTTGAAACTCAATCCCTTCCAGGACAGAAAACTGTCTTCTGGCAGCTTGATTCTATCTTTCACTGTTGAGTCTGCAGCACTTTGGCTGAATTAAAGTATTGGTTTAAAATAATGGATGCAAATGTCAAAGTAACTTGCCTCTTGCAGCAAAGACTGTGACATCATTCTGGTGGGTAGTATTTGAACTGTTGCACAGCTTTGTCTACTGAAATGAGCCTACCATGTTAAGTTTCTACTTCCCCTGTGTGTGACACGGATTTGTAGCACCTGGCCTATTAATGTCTTTGACACTGTGTGTCTGCTCAGCGTTTCCTACTTGCTAATATCTGTTAACATATCACTGAGTCTCTGTCTTCCTGCTGATGTCACCCTCTTTCCTTTGCTTACTGATCTTCTTATAAATAAAGCCATAAAAATAATGTAGCCAGAGTGTATGAAAAAATACTCACTTCCTCTTATACACTACATCTTATCTACTTCTATATATATTCCAATATAACCAGCAACCTGTACGAGCAGTTGCATTCTGTATCTCTCTCTCTCTCCCTCTCTCTCACACTTTCTGTATACTGATGTTTTTATATCTATCTGTATTTAACTATGTATGCATGCTCACACACACAAACATATGGAAGCAAGGTACATAAGAAAAGGTGGTGGAATGCAGGAGTCCAGGAAGTCATCAAATGAAAGGAGAAGTGTAGTAAAGTGGGAGACAGAAAAGACAGATCAGGCTAAGAAGGAATATTATTTGACTAACATGCTAACAAAGAGACTAAGACAAGAGTTGCAATAGCAAAAAAATATGCATCAGAGGCACTCATTCAGCTGTTGGAGGGTGACTCAGTAGATTCCACAAAGAAACAATCAGAATGACCAGCTTTCTTGGGAACTTGTCATATGCTTTCTCCATGTCTAGAAATGCCCATTTAAGCTCTTTCCTCTTCTCAAGCTTCCTCTCAACTATCTGTCTCACTGCAGACATGTCTAAAACAGAAAGATAAAGAAAACAGACATCCTTCATAAGAGATGCCAGTAATAACCTGCTTCCAGTCAACAGGATATCAAAGGAAGATGGAAGGTGTACTTTTAGCAGCTTCTGAATGAAGAAAACCCCACCGAAGCTGTACTACCCCTACAAATACTACAGTGAAACAGGAGAAGTCAACCACAGAAGAAAGAAAAGCACTAAGGAAAATGAAGGCGATGGCATGGAAGCAGCAGGCTCAGATGAGGTCACAACAGACATGATCAAGATGGTGGACGAGATAGTGGAGAAATGGCTCCTGAGAGTACTCATGCCAGTTTGGAGAGAAAGGTATATTCCAGATGACTGAAGAATAAGTATACTATTGCCAGTACAAGAACAAAGGGGACATCCACAATTGTAGACAGTATATATCAAATTCCGGTCACAATTAATGAAACGTCTGGAAAGGGTGATTAATGAATGAATACATATAGTAGTAGAAAGTATGACAGGAGATGGGCAGTTCAGATTTAAAGCAAGATGCAGCACAACTGACCAGATGTCTGCAGTAACAGATAGTGGACAAGAAGCTAGAGGTGAGAAAAGTGTCCAACTGGGCATTCTTAGACTTGGAGAAAGCATATGACAAGATCCCAAGAAAAATGATTGGGCCAGTTCTGTGGTGGTTCAAAGCCCCAGAAGCCTTGATAGAATTAGTACAGGCTATGTATAAGAACCCAGTGACTCAAGTATGAACAGTGTTAGGACTCACAGAGGGGTTCCCAATGGGAGTGTGCATGCATCAGAGTTCAAATCTGAGTCCATACTGGTGATGGACTACATTAGCAAATAGGTTGGTGGGAACAGATTCACAATGTTATAGTTCAGGCAATGTGGCATTACAGGCATATTCTGACCAAGAACTTCAGCAAAGATTAGGGGAATGGAATTTAAAACTGATGGCCAAAGGGAGGAAACAGAGTAAAGATATTACTGCTATAATGGCAGCAAAGATGGAAATCAGAATAAGCTGAGAAATGCAATAGAAGACAAAATGGTGGAACAGATTAACAGCCAGCTTCAGGTATCTGGTATCTGGGAGGGCTTTTTAGGAGAGGGATAGTCTGAACGAGGATGTCAAAACTAGGATCAGAGGGGCTGCAAACATTTGGCATAGAGTGTCAGGGGTAGTGTGTGACACAAGAATGCCAAAGAAGCTGAAAAAAAAGGTGTACAAAACAATGTTGTGACAAGTACTACTCTATGGTATAGAAACCTAGGCAGTAAAAGCAGAGCAGTTGAGGACACTAGAGGTGTTGGAGATGAAGTGCCTAAGATGGGTAGTAGGATGCATACTATGGGACAGAAGAAGCAATGAGGACATTAGAGCCGAAGCCAAAGAAGCTGCAATTACAGAGAAAGTCAAAAAGAACAGATTATGGTGGTTAAGTTACTTGTGCAGAAAAGCAGAAGACAATCTGATGAAGAAGATTTGAGACATACAGGAAGAAGGCAAGAGGAAATAAGGGTAACCATTAAAGTGTGAGAAAGACCTGTGACAGTTAGGTAGGACTGTCTTAGAAGGTAGTAGAGCACAACACCATGACCCCATGTAAAAAATGAGAAAAAGTGGTCGATGATGATGATACACATACACGCACACAAATATATATACACATACATATACACACACACACACACACACACACACACACATATATATATATATATATATATATATATATATATATATATATATATATATAATTACTATCAAAATCCTGACATTTTAAAGCGTGAACGGTAATATCACTGACGCATTTAATTGACCTCATGAATATTAATGAGGGCATATGATCGACACGGCAACATCGACAAAGTGTTTTCAATGTTAATGTTGACAATTGCTGCTTTTATAGATGTTTTGTGTACCTAGACTGTGAAACAAGCAGTGTAATAAAAAAAACTCAATTTCTTTCCAAATAGTACTGGTAACCATCCACATTTAGCATGTCTTTCCCTTTCTGTGTTTGGGTAGTAATATACACAGATCCCACTTTACCGGGAATTGTATAGTGCATTTCTGTTATATCCATTGCTTCTGAAGTGTCCTAAGTAAAAAAAAAAAGTGTTAACAAACTTTTAGTTATGTACTTACCATAACGATAGATGTATGGGATCCATCTCGCCTACATTCTTGACAGACAGGCTCGGAGCCGAGAATCGGCTCTGACTCGGCCTATACTAAAGCATGAAGTCTCTTATTGGCTGGGCCAACCCCCTATTCCAGGATGCACCACCCTCAAACCCCCAGATCTTGTTTGCCCCACAAAAAACTCATCCACAAGCACCAAACCAACCAGAAAAACAAAGGCAGGAGAGGACAAATAATACTTCCTGGAAACCTCAACAACAGAGTTTCCTCCAGATCCAATAGGTAGGGGGAAGGAGGGCGGGTATGTAAGAATGTAGGCGAGATGGATCCCATACATCTATCGTTATGGTAAGTACATAACTAAAAGATGTAGTGAGATCCTATCTCGCCTACATTCTTGACAGATGGGACAGTGTCCCTAGCACCTTTATCTTGGGAGGCTCACTGGAAGACACTCCTGAGCACTGTGGAACCAAAGGACGCCCAATCCCTGGATGCCACATCTAATTTGTAATGAGAAATAAAGGTATGTGGAGAAGCCCAAGTGGCTGCCACACATATTTCATCCACAGACAGTCTGGCGTGGAAGGCCACTGAAGTTGCCATGGCCCTAGTAGAATGAGCTCTAACTGGAAATGGAAGGTCCCTCCCTGTTGATGTATAAATAAATGAAATAGAATCCCTGATCCATCTGGCAATAGTGGACTTAGTTACTGCTTTGCCAATTCTGTTGTCTGCAAAGCCCACAAACAACTGGTCTGACTTCCTGTGCTGTTGTGTCCTGTCTAGGTAAAACCTCAGTTGTCTATGCACATCCAACTGATGAAGTCTGTATTCTGCTTCGCCGGAAAAATTTGGAAAGAAAACAGGTAGCTCTATAGATTGTTGCAGACAAAGAGCAGAAGAAACCTTAGGAAGGAATGACGGGTTCAACCGTAGGGAGACTCTATCCTTATGAAAGATCAGATAAGGAGCTTTGACAGAGAGGGCTTAAATCTCTGAAACCCTTCTGGCTGATGTAATAGCTACCAAGAAGGTGGTCTTCCAAGATAAGAACTTTATGTCACAAGTGGCCGCTGGCTCGAAGGGAGGAGACGTCAAGGCTCCTAGAACCACATTGAGATCCCATGGCAATACAGGTTGTGACACCGGGAGGTGAAGTAACCAAGCTCCCTTGAAGAAGGCCTTGCACAAATTATGACTCATGAACGAGGGCTCAAAGGCAAAATGGTAGTTAGAAATAGCTGCCAATTGTACTTTAAGTGTGGAGACAGCGGAACCCTGTTGAAAAAGTGTTGCCAGAAAATCTAATATTGCCAAAACCAGGGCTGTCAGAGGATCAGGGTTGTGCCGCTGGGCCCAAACGGCAAACCTCTTCCATTTATTGGAATATAACTCCTTAGTGGAGGCCTTGTGGGAAGAGGACAGGATCCGGACCACCTGCGGCGAGAGGATATGCTGTCTGACTAAGGTCGGAAGTGGAGCAGCCAAGCCGCTAGCTTGAGAGTCCACAGAGAAGGATGGGGCTGACCCGACTGCAGGGTCAGGAGGTCTGGAATTGGATCCAGAATCCAAGGACCCTCTGCCGCATACTTCCGGAGGAAGGGAAACCAAACTTGGCGGGGCCAGTGTGGAGCGATCAGAATCATGCTGCTTCCCAAGCGGGTCACCTCCTGAATCATCTTTGGTAGTAGAGGGACTGGAGGGAAGGCGTAGAGTAGACTGGAGGCCCAATTGTGGACTAGAGCATCCCTGGGTGACTCCCCTGGAGGAGGAATCAGGGAGAAGAAGTTGCTGCACTTCGCATTCCAGGGGCTGGTGAAAAGGTCGCAGCAGGGAAAACCCCACTTGGAGAAAATGCGAGCCGCTACTTGGTTGTTTAGGGACCACTCATGAGGCATCAGAATAACTCTGCTCAGCCTGTCTGCTATCACATTGGACTTCCCTGGAATGTGCGTAGCTACCAGAAACCTCTGGGAAGCAATCGCCCATTGCCACACTCTCAAGGCTTCTCTGCAAAGGGGGTAAGACCTGGTTCCTCCCTGTTTGTTTAGGTACCAAACCACTGACATATTGTCTGAGAAAACTGCAATGGTACCCTTGGGAAGAGAGGTGTGCAGTGCCTGCAACACTAGGAGCTCTGCCCTCATTTCCAGCACATTGATGTGTAAGTGGGTTTCGTGATCCTGCCACGTGCCTTAGACCGTCTTGCCCAGATAATGCCCCCCCCACCCTATCTGGGAGGCATCCGTGGTCACTATGGCAACAGGATGGGGGGACAGAATGACCTCCCTTGGTTCAGGTTGGAAGGGAGGAGCCACCACCGAAGATCCCGCCGGCAGGATTCTGTAAGGAGAATCGGGTGGGATAGCGACAGTTCTTGGTATGACCACTGGGTCAATAGGAGCCACTGAAGAACTCGCATGTGCAGTCTTGCCAGAGGGACTAGAAGAATGGAGGCGGCCATCGATCCTAAAAGCTGAAGAATCATCCTGGCTGGGGCTTTCCATTGGGGCAGCAAGGCTAGTACTTGGTCCTGTAATATCCTTATCCTCTCTGTTGGTAGAAATGCTCGCATCTCTACAGAGTCTAGGTCTCCGCCTATAAAGGCAGCATGCTGTGATGGCAGCAATACAGACTTTTCCCAGTTGAATGTGATTCCTAACAAATGACCCAACTGGATGGTGGCACACACGGCTAGAGTGAGGAGATGCCTGGTGGGGGCGGAGAGGAGCCAGTCATCTAGATACGGAAACACCTGGAATCCCAGATGTCTCAGGTGAGCCGTCACCACTGCCAGACATTTGGTAAACACCCTGGGGGCTGTGGTGAGACCAAAGGGCAGGGCCCAGAACTGGAAGTGACTGGCTCCCAGGCGGAAGCATAAGTGAATCCTGGAAGCTTGGTTTATCTTGATATGATAGTAAGCGTCCTTGAGGTCGATGGAGCATATCCATACTCCTTTTTCCAGCAATGGGAAAATGGACTGTAACGTGACCATCCGGAACTTGGACTTTTTTACAAAACAGTTTAGGTGGCTGAGGTCCAGGATGGGTCTCAAGTCCCCTGTTTTTCTGGGCACCAAAAATAACATTGAGTAAGTTCCTAATCTGGTCTGGTCTGCGGGGACTGGCTGGATGACTCCCTTTATGAGCAGCTTTGCAACCTCTATAGCTGCTTGATCCCGCTGACTGGGTGGCACGTCCGGGATTCTCCTTGAAGGTGGAGGGGGATGGATAAAGGGAATGGTGTAACCTCTGGCGTTGATACAAAGCACCCACTGATCCTGGGTGATGGAACCCCAGGCCCTTGGATGCTCTGAAAATCGACCCCTGACTGGCTCCGGAGATGCACAGTTGGGCCATCCCTCAGGGACGCTGGAAGGAGGAACCACGAAAAGATTCGCAGTCACCTGTGTTGCGGGGGCCTCCGCCGCCTCTAGGGCGACGTCTTCCAGAATAGTCCCCCCCCCTCCTCTGCCTCTGTGAGGGGGGTCACTTTGATGGGCAGGGAAAGACTTTTGGGACTTCCAGAACCACATCTTTCCTCCCCTCTGAGCCTTGGGATAAGGTCTCGAAGGGAGCGAAAAATGGGCCCCAACGGCAGACAAAGTCTTGCCCTCCTGCTCGCATCTAGTGAGTGTGTCTTTCACCTTGGGTCCAAAAAGAGAGGACCCGTCGAATGGAGCATCTGTGAAAGAAGACTTGATAGCCTCCGCAAAGTGACACAAGTGCATCCAGGCTTGCCTCCTAAGGGCTACGCCTGAACTCGCTGCCCTACTCGCCCCTTTGGCTGCATATGATATGAGCCTCATGGACGAGTTAATGATAGACGAAAGGGTAGACAGCTGGGCGTTGACAGACTGCGTCAATGCCTCAGGCACATTACCCGAAAGGGTATCCCATAAATCCTTAATGAGATCCCTTTGGAGCCTCGTAAAATGACACAAATAATTCAGCGACCTCAAGGTAAATGTCGCTGAAGTCAGGGTACGCTTCCCATACCTATCCATGCTCCTAGACTCCTTGTTAGGAGGATGGATAGACGTAGATGCCTCTGCCACATCTTGCTGGGTGGCAGACGCCACCACCATAGCATCTACCAGAACTCCCTTGGTTAGGAATTCTTTACCAGGGGGCGCGGATAAAAATTTGTTGGGGCGAGAGGGAACTGGCTCCACAGAATCAGGATGCTACCACACTCTTCGACAAATAAGGTCCAGCAATTCATCGAAGGGAGGAGACACCCAGGAGGCGGAGGGCTGAGCTCCGAAGGCCTTGAGGAAGTCCGACTCCTCCGCAGAAGGGGTTTTGGATGGCCAGTCACCCCTCTGTCTCAAGATCTCCAGGACATCGGAGAATGAGACATCATCAGAGGATGACATAGGGGACCCTTCCGCATAATCAAGGTCGGTGTCCGAGGTGATGGACTCATCCGGGGAGTCTATGTACTTTCTCTTGCACAATTTTTTCCAGGGTGGCTCTTCAGGCAAGGACTCTGAAAGCTCCTCGGAAAAAGGGGGACCACGCATGGAGGAATCCTCAGGCCTCGGAGCCGCACTGCCCAAAGATAAGGGGGCACCAGGGGCTCTAGTCACCCTGTGCAAGGAAGGAGTCGCAGATTCCGGTGAAGTCACTAGAGAATTGTCCAACGCGCTCCTCATCGCCTCGAAGGCAGGCCCACCAGAATCTGAAGAAAGGCCCGACTGCGAGACCATGACCAGCGTTGGGGTCCCCCTAGCCGAGGCACCAAGTGGGAGACTCAGGGCTGAAAGTAGAAGCCCTGACAAATCCCCCTCGGGCTCGACCGAGGACACCTGAGAGCCGAAACCCCTGGAAGGAACAGAAGGGGTTGGAGTTGAAGATGGTGCCGACAGACTAGCAGTGGGTCTCGGAACCATCTCAGGGGCTTCACCCGACTCTGCGAGCTCTGTCTCTGACGACACCAGGGTTGTCGGAGGAGGAAAGGACGGTATTGAAAAGGCTGGCTCTGGCCTTTGGGCTGGAGCCAAAAACAATCTGGATAAAACAGGTGACTGAAGGAGCCTCTGGACCACCCTATCTAAAGCCGAGTCTGAAAGTCTGGAGGACCTGGAAGAAACAGACAGGGGCCGAGAAACTCTTCCTATCGGCTCCGAGGTAACACTAGGATGTCGACTCCTAATCGGCTCCATAAGAGTCGGAGCCGAGGAGGAGTCGACCAGCACCGAGATGCCCCTCGGCGCCGACGGTTTTGGAGCCGACTCTGGAGCCGAAATTCTCACCTGCAGCTCCAACACCAATGGAGCCGAGGCAAACTCGGTTTCGAGGTCCCTATCCTGCGGCTCCGAGACCAATGGATCCTATTTCCTGTGGCTCCGAAAGCAGTGGAGCCGAGGAAGAGGACAAGGATTTGGCTCTTTTCTCTGGTGGCTCCGACGGACTTGTCGGAGCCGAAGACTTCTTTTTCTTGGGCTTGGAAGAGGGGGAAGAAATAGCCTCCTCAAAAGCAGGTCTTATTAAACCTCTTAAAATCAACTTATTTTTCCTCTCCTGTAACACACAAGAGGAAAAGGTATAGCAAACACTGCAAGACTCTTGCAAGTGTATAGCCCCTAAGCAATAGACACAGATGGCATGGGCATCTGTTAAGGACATTTTATAGCCACATTTTGAACATTTTTTGAAGCTGGATGGCTTATGTCCTCTTTCCTTAGTAGACATAACTACAATCACCCAAAACACAAGGATGGGATAGGGAGGAAGAGCTCGAACTAAAACGCTCAAAGAGATAGGGCAAAGGCCCTCTAACTCAAATGGGCACACACACATACACACACACACACACACACACACACACACACACACACACACACACACACACACACACACACACACACACACACACACACACACACACACACACACACACACACACACACACACACACACACACACACACGCACAGACATACAGTCTAACCATGAAACCTGCCCATGAATCTATGAATCTCTCCTTGGTATCAGTCACACTACTACAACTTAAAGGACTGCGCCAGAAGAACATATTCTATGAATCGTCTGTATATATCAGCATTGTATCAATGTAACTTACCTATATAAGGAGTATCTAGAACCTTGTTAGTAATGGAGTAATTCACTTTCACACTAAGTACCAAGAACACTGTCTATAAATTACTGGTATGTATCAGCTTACACACTTTGTATCAGAGTTATGCAATATGCACCAGATTTCTGAATCCCATATGTTTACTTTTTTTTTTTTTTTTTTGCAACTGAATGGCTTTGTTCTGCAATAAGAATATTATTGATAATATATGTGCTCTATAGATCAACACTTCGTTAATAGTTCTACTGCATGCAAATATATATGTAGGTGATCATTAAGAAAACTACTCAGGAATATAAAGAAGACATTCAGCATCAGTACTGAAAGAAATATTTTATCACAGTTTCAATAAGCAAAGACTAAATGCACAAATTCAAGACAACCTGCATTATACAGACTGCGATTCAATTAAATGTAAAACGCAACTTTTTTTTTTTCATTTTTATTAACCAGCAACTGATGTTCCAAATAATAATAATGAAATTATAGATTAGCAAAATAAGAACAGCTACTCATAACAGAAGGCTACCAGTCTCTCATTAGACAGTAATATATCACTATTAAAAATGAGTGAAAGTGTCCATACATAAACATAAAATGCACAGCCTGAGCTAATGTTGGTTTGTAACTGTAAAACTATATCATGCAATTTAAACAACATTCATGTTTAACGACATGTTACTCAAGTGCCGAATTTTCCCATTGCAACATAGGAAGAACTCGCAGGTTCTTTAAATCCTGCTGAGTTACTTTTCTTTCCTGTATGATATTTGTTTCAGTTTTGTTAAAATCATTAATATGCATGGCACTGTAATTTTATTAATTTAAGAAGCATAGTAATGAGCACTCTTAAAGGCTAATAGTAAAATTAGCTTACATTCTGTGTGCTATGAATGCTGATGTCTTCTTGTTTGCCACTGTTCTATTTTTGGATAATTAAGAACACTGAGTAAGAATGTTATTAGCTTCATCGTGTTTGCATTGGGGGATGGATGCTGACCTTTATATTTTGGCCCAAGGAGGAAATAGTGTTCTCCATTTCATAGCATTAACATGAGTAAATGAGGATGAGAAAATTATATGATGAGCCACACAAACTTAATGTATGTAATTTTGGCACACTGTATAAAGACATTCTGTGCCACATAATGGTTAGAAGAATAACTAAGACATTAAACTATCTCTGATGTGGAAAATGTACTCTAGAAAATACAGCACTTTATTTCACATTTGAGGGATAAAATAAATCCAAGTATGATGCATGAATAGCCACTCATGGAACAAATTATTTTTAAATATATAAAGAATGAACTGCTATTGTGCATCACAACTGTTTAAAATGGATGCCTTCTCTATAAAGTAAATAATTTTATATATTATTTAACATACATTTATTGAATTAACTGTTTCTTTTTAAACATGTGAAAATGATACATAGAGTGATCTCTTGATTAAAATAGTTTCTGTAAGACTGTTGTCAAGTTATTGCTTCTTTAGAAAAGTAATACATTATGTTCTCATACAGATGTCTTATCAGAATTTTGAGACTCAAAGCAAGTCCAGATATTCCAAAACTAAGTACAATCATAAGCTGTAAACAGTGAAGTATAAAAATGGCTGTTACACATTAAATGTGTTTTCTGGCAGGGGTCAAGATGCCTTCACCTCTGGATGTGAGAGACTGTAGCCTCACACACTCACAATATTAACTTTCTAAGCGCTATACCTCTGAGAAGCAGAATTTCTGCAAGTTAAAGGAATTTTGGACTCGGTGTACATTTTCCTGAACACACTTATTTTCCCACTGTTATGGAACTTCCACTACTGGGTCAAGAATATATAGTTGCAACACTGTCATATATGTTAGCATGATATAACTTTTATAACTTTAAGACATCTGGAGCCAGTGAAAGATAGGGTCATCATCATTAATCTGAGGGATTTCTTGAGGGAAGGTTAACTAGTTTTTGGACCTTATACATTTCAACTTTTTTCAGGTGTTGCCATGGAGATCCTAATTAATTCAGCCTGGCTTAACAACTATTGTAGAGTTGCATGGTTTGCAGATTGCTAATCAGAGAACTTGCACTATGATATATATAGTTACTCCACGGCAGGCAACTAGCTTGCTGAACAGAAATGGTTGGGAAATCATACAGATGTAAAAATAACTTTAAGCACATCTACAGGACAGCATGCCCCCCTCCACACTCCACATGTGGGAGTTATGCCCCTACACCTCCCATATGTATACAGTATATATGGATAGATATAGATATAGATAGATATAATATATATATATATATATATATATATATATATATATATATATATATATATATATATATGGATATATAGATATAGATACACACACACACACACACCTACTCTGCAATCATACAAAGCAAACAAAAGAGACATTCTATAAAAATCAAATGAACTTCTGCTGACTCACACTTAGAAACTGCACTGGTAGTAATCCGTTATGGAAAACAGGTAAGTGGGAATTGCACTTCCATGAGTCATGTGTAGAAAATTGTTTCCTCTTCCAGTTTGCACCACCAAGCAGAAGAGCAACCCAACTGAGAATATGTCCCAGATCCACTGAATTCAAAAACCTAATTTGCATTTATCATTAAGCAGTGAGTAGTAATACAATTAAGTGCAAACTGTACCTTGTTATATTAAAGCTTTTAATTTAAAGAAGCATATTAGTGCGAATATTTCACCAAGACTGCATCTGATTGATTTTGTAGAGTATTTGCAAAACATTACTATTACTTAAATTGCAGTTAGTGGTTTAAGTATAACAAAGATATCAAATCATTGATAAAATATATATACATATCTGTAATGGACTTTCACGTTTTAGGAATGCTGTATTTTATGATAACTCACTTTTGAGTCTCTAACCAAACTCTCTAAATCTGTTTCATTCTGTTATTTGTGAGAAGGTTGCAATCTTTTACAGTGAAATTTGAATTACTCTGTATGAATTCCAATAAATTTATTAATCATATCATTAAACCTTACCCATTTATAAAAAACACACATATGTTAGTCGCATAGACAAAATTTATTTTAACAGTTTAAAATGTTTTTAACAGTAAAGTTCCATATGAATACGACACACCTTCTCTTTCTTCCATTACATTGCACTGACTGTATTGGTTCTCCTTTCTGATATACTACTTAGCATCAGTTTTATATAACTATGGATTATATGGTTGCTATAAATGAATAGTATGGGCATGTGGACATCATTGTTGCAGCATCTCACTTAAAAGGTACTTAAGGTAGGTTTAGGGTTTACCCCATTTCTTTGGTTTCTTCTCAGTGATATGGTGTTTCAGGCTTACAAACGTTTGTGGGAAGACTATTGTAGATTTGGAGTGTGATACTTCTTATCAGGTCTAGTGAAGTAAAATTATTCTGTGATAGTTAAACACATTAATGTTTTATTGTTATTCACCAGTAGAATGATGTTAATTTATTCATTCTCTTGCTTTATATGAAGCAAAGCAAAAATGTCTTTGATACATGCATTTTGATATATTCATTCTTCACTGATATTTGTAAAGACAGATGTTTATTTTTCAGAACTCTGAAGATCAAATTGTAAAAAAATGTAATTTATGTATGCTATATCAGTTGACTTCAACAATTTCTTGTTGTGAGCTCTAGTGTGGTATGAAAGGTTTGTATACAGAGCTATTGCAAAGGACAGCTTCTGGAGTGCACACATGCAATCATGGTACATTGTGTTATTCAGATCTGAATATTAAGTTATGTTCCATAACTCTATACTCCTGACATAAAGTAGTAGCCATCAAGTTGTGCCTTGACTAAGCATTTAAAGATGATGGAAAGACCAGGAGTAGGGCCTGGAGAGAAATTGGCTAGAATCCTGTAAGAGAGCTTCTTATATTAGTCCAGAAGGGGCAAGGCTGAAGGGGATGGCTGTGATTTCTGTTGTGTATAACAGGTTGCATCAGTTTCTGGTTGCAAATGTGCAAATAGTCAGCATGGGGTTTTGAATAAAAACAGCCTGGGGAAGGAGGGAGCTTCTGCTAATATGTAGGAATGAGGGATTAGTGAAGAGTTACAGATTTGAGACAGACTGTGAGGTCAGAAAAGTTGGTAATTATAAAGAAATATTCAAGGTTCTGGTCTAAAGTGGAATGAATGAGGTATCAGGGTGCCTCGTTCAGCTGCCATACTGGATGGCCAATGACCACACCATTCATTTCACTGCTAGGTGTGGAAGGAAACAGTTGCAATAAGTTGGTATTCATTTAGTTAGGATTTAGAAGTATGGAGCCAGAGAGGACTCCAAATGCTGAAAGTGTGGATTAACACCAGGCGACTAGTGTTAGCAAATATTGGGCAAAAGTTATGTAATAGGATTTTATCACACACCATGCCAAACCATCCAAAATAAATGAATATTTTGTTATATTTCTATGTTCACCAAACTCTGAGATATTCTGCTTATTTTTTGGGGAGAAAGAGACAGCATATGTGGACAGGTTTAGGTTTCTCATTAAGAGACATCAAAATATCTCTTACATGAGGCATATGCTTGTTAGTATTTTCCAGGCATAAGAGAGTCACAAATCTCAGCCTGCAAAATCCATCTAAATGACAAATGCTAGCTTAAATCATATGCTCTGCTAATAGGGAAAGAGCTGGAATTCATTCAGAAAGTATTTACATATTATTTATATCTCTAAATTGTCCGACTCAAATGTTTAGTCAGATGTTCAAGAAAGAAAATTAGCTTATTTTAAATAATTCATGGAACACTGTGGCCCCTGTTCAATGAATCCATATAAAGGTATCGATCTGCATAGTTCACTTTTCTTAGAATAATACCTTTATTTATAAATATATAAATTAACAAGTCTCTGTGATTAACTGCCATATCACAAACAGTCTCAATGAGGTTTTGTGTATTTGTTCCATCCTAACTCTGGGATTTACTACAGATATCCTGCATGAACTTTATCTTATATGTAAATATAGTATGACTGGGTCATAATTCTTATGGCTTGTATAGGATAATTTTCCATGATTAGTGATGTTTAAGGTTTATACCCATCTTCTTGTAGTTTTAACATATTTAGATATTAGTTGCAGGCCTTTTGTATGTCAGCAATAGCCTACAGCCTCAATATTTCCATCTGGATATACAACAGTCATCTAAAGGGCAGCTAAAACTAGGATCAGAATATAACGTAATTCCATTTAACATTGATTAATTATTACTAATATTATTTAATTAGGTCATGAATCTGTGCCATCCATTATACTGATAATCCTGTGTTGTACAACAGAATAACTTTAATTTTGTGATGCCTTCCTTCCATTTGGGCTTACTGTTTGTTTAATGGGCTAGAATTAAGAAAGCTCAGAACATGCCAGAAGCAAAGAGAAACTGCCATGCAGCACTTTCTACTATCACAAATTAAACTTTCTGAAAACCTTTATCTCTTAGTCTGTATGCCCTCATTTCTCTTCTTTGGTGCCTGTCCATTTGGCTCTATATCTGTCTTCATGACTCACTCCCAAATACCCTTCAACCATTTCCTCCCAGTTCATTTTCTTTGATACCATCCTAAAACTTCACCTTCTTCATTTATATTGTATCAGTGTGTGACTCAAAAGGTAGCACACTCACTTTTGTTGCTGGAAGATCAGTATGTTGTATGTTTTATCCCCCCTCCCCCAGGGTAATTGGATTAATCTTCCATTACTGATACTCAAGTATAGCATTAGAGAGTACTGTATTTCCGAGTGTGCCATCCTTTAGATGAGATACTAAACAATTAGTTGGTGTTAGCACTAGTGATGTGAAAGACCCATGGTACTTACCAACAAGAGTAGGGAAACTTTCCTGTTGCACTGGCCATGTTTTGCCTAGACTGTATTACTACCACACTGGGTCTTCCCTAAAAAGAGACAACTATCATAGTGGGACTAATCTGCTTAACGAAGGATGAATAAATAAATAAATATTAATTCAAGAAAAATGCATTTCACTGATGGAAACAATTCATCATTCATTAGTGGTAGTAACATATATGGAAAGTTTATATTTTTTAATGTCAGTTTGCTCATTTGTAAGTAAACAATGTTCAAAAGCAAGTTAATGTTTGAAAATATTTATAAATACATGAAATGTTGTCAAAGAAGCATACTGTAAATACTATGTACTCTGGCTATGTGGCATAGAGGGATAAAAGCCCTGACTAAACCAGCAGATCTAGTAAATATCAACAAGCTACAGATGGGAGGAGCCAGCATTTAATGATGTGATTGACATTCCTGCAAGGAAGTTGTGTGGACTGCTCTGTTACTAATATGTGGAAGAGGCTAAGATACGGTGCACAGCAGATAGCCCAGGAAGATGTGCCTGGATCTGCAAGACCATAGCATGAATGTAGTCAGTACTTGAGTATGTGGGGGTGGGTTGGGGGCATTCCATGGAAATGAGGTGAAGCATATCTCACTATGGCAAGATTGTCTGCATCAAGTTCTAGTAGAATGGTTAGGAAACTCAAAGCAATATCCTTGATACTGATGCAGATATCATCACAGCCCTGTACTTGACTTTTGTCCCTGAATGTAGCAAATGGGCAGGTGGATTTTTGCCACAAGGCAGTGAATGGATACAGTGGGGCAACAGGGAGATACTACATGGTCAATGTAGAGTCTAAGTTTGAAAGACAGTAAATAGTGCTATAGATCCAGTAATATTTGCATTTATTCATTTACTATTTTTTTCTGAATGCAGCACCTGTAAATAACTTGCTTGCATTCACTTGTAAATAGCAGGAAATGGCAGTATTTCACATTTTCGGGATACTTCAACAATATTACAATTTACTTTTTGTAACCTTGATCTGAATCTGACATATTAAGCCACTTAAGCATATAGAATGACTGATAAGGACTCTTTTCCATTCACTAAAAGAGCAGCTATATCTTTATTTGCATACTTAGCATTAAAATCAGCTTAAAAATAAAATTCTGTAATTAAAATAGATGGTATATATGTTTTTTAAATATGAGAGAAAGAGTCGAATGCTGATTGATTTCTTTGTTATCTAAAAGTGGCTAATACAAAGATCCTTTCCAGTCATGAGTTGAGCCATTGGCACAGAGATATAACTAAATTATACATGACAACTAGACAGACAGATTGATGGGTAGGTAGATGTCAGAATGTGCTGTGGTTACTATTTACTGAGTATAGCAGCCCAATTCGGAATTTTTCCATATCAGGGAAATTGTTCTTTCCCCAAGATGTAGAGTTTTAAAATTAGAATGACAAGGATGGGATGCAGGTCTTCTCGCCTTGCAAGGAATTTTGTCTGAGTGCATGCGCATATGGGTGTGTGTGTGTGTGTGTGTGTGTGTGTGTGTGTGTGTGTGTGTGTGTGTGTGTGTGTGTGTGTGTGTGTGTGTGTGTGTGTATATGCCTATGTTGTGGGTGGGGGTCAATGGTCTCCTCAGGAAAAATGAATGTATTTTTTCCATTTAGTGAAACCTATTTTTGGATGACTAAATGTGGTAGAATTGCAGTCTTTTTTAAAATACTATAATCATAAAGCTATCATTTTAAAGATGAAAATATATCAGTGCATATTCCTGTAGTGGTCAGGAAAGATGAGAACTATATCACTCATCTAAAACTTCCTTATGCACACAAAACACAAAGATACAGACAGGTTGTAAAACCTTTTATTGGACAAACATAGGTTTTATAATCACTTGAGCTTTTGAGCTGACACAGATTTTTCATCAGAAGTTATTAATTTACTAATGTTAGACACAGTGATTAAATATCCACTTATGCTTAGAAAAGAAATGGGGAAAACCTATGTTGGCTCAATAAAAGGTATCACATCATGCCTGTGTCTTTGTGTTTTCTGTTAATGGACCAACGCATTTCTTTTTTTTTATTATTTTTCTTCCATTGTTCACATAGCCACACAGCAATATCTGGCTCCCTATTGAAATGTCAGCACTCAAAATGCCGAGACTTGCAGCAAAACAAAAGAAAAATAAAACTTCTTAATAAATATGGACTGCATCTCCCATTAACTTCAATGTAGAATCTAGATTAAAAAAAAAACATATTCACTAAACTCACTCACACACACACACACACACACACACACACACACACACACACACACACACACACAAACATACACAACACCATTTAAAATACAGGAACATTTTTAAAATATAACACTTTATGAAAGAAAAATAATTGCAATGAAAATAAAACTAATAAAGATAACAGAGGCTACAACTCCTGGTAATGTTATTGTACAAGGAAATACAGGCCATTTCTCCTGTTTACGTTATTGTACAAACAGGCATCTTTAGGCACTACACACATTAAATACCAACACACCAGCCATATGGGGAAAACAATGCCACTTAAGTCAACTCTCAGAAACTAAATTTATATTAAAATGACTTGATTAATGCAAGACTAGAAAAGGGCAAACCAGTTTAGTATGGTGCCCCACTGACATCCTGTTAAGTATGCTAGAATTTTATTATTATGCTACTTAGGCAAAAAAATATTGATTACAAGAGTAGGGAAATTAACATGGGAGGAAGAAGAGCAGACTAGATGAACAAAACCAAAGGAACTATGGGCCCCTAAATGACCTGAATGACTTCTAACATTCAGCAGAAAGAGCTTCAATAACTAGACAAAGAGGACTTTTTTTGTACTTTGCTTAAAGGCCAATAAATCTTTACATATGAGGTTATTTTTGAAAAAACGTATGCTTCACTGTACAGAAGCACATTGTTGAATGCACCTTATTAACATGAATAAGTATTACTGCATGTGCATCAAACATATTTCAACAGTATGAGTAAATAACCTGCGAAATATGGGTAACAGTCCAGTATTAAAAACTGACCAATAGAAATCATGATTAAATAAGATGCAGTTCTGTAATACTACATAATCAGTGCAGGTTTAAGGTGTCCTGAGCCTAATAACAAAACATTGTTCATGTATCAGATTAGAAACAGTAGTGGCAATGGACAATAACTAGATTCCATCCACATAAGTGAAGTGCTTTCCCACTGTGGCATATTCTAGAAGGGTGGTCTAACTATGGGCATAGCTTTCAACCTAGATAGTAGAGAAATGAGGACAAATGATTTCTAACCAAACCTAGGGACATCTAAAGTTAGCAGTAATTATACATAATCATGGGCAAGGTGATCAGTGTTACAATAACAAGAAGGATGCAGTTAAGATTTACTTTTATTTTATTATAGCATATCATATAGAATACAAGTCTTTGAGCAATGATGAGTGGCAGAAATCATGGGAATAATAGAAATCAAATTAAATACAAGTCACAGTATTCCTAGTCAGTACCCGCCCTTAGACTGTAGGCTAGTCAAGTCAGGTATAAACTTGTGAAAACCCGATCTTCTAGTTTCTATTTTAAAAAGATAATGTATTACACTGTTTGACTTGCAGCAGGAGTCTATTCCACAAGCGGGGAAGTGTTGCATAACAAACCTCTCTCGCCACCATATTTTATTTATTTGCTTATGAAAATTAAGTTCCCTGGTTCTGATATTTGTGGGACTATTTGATTTATGGAGATACGAGATATCTAGTACCACTAGGTCTCTAATGGTATGGAAGGCAATGCATATGTTTCTCCTCTGAAATCTAAAATATATTGAATAAAATGACAGTGCTTCCGATCATTCCTGTAGCTTGAGGTTTTAAGCCAGTGATCACCTTAGTTAAAAACCTTTGGGGGTCTATCTAGTTGCTTGATATGTCTAGTGAGGTACATTGCAAAGGAGCAGTGTATTCAGTAATTGATCTAATTATTGGTGAATGTAAGGGGGCAATAACCTCTTTAGATCTGTGCTAAGTAGAAGGACGTTGTGACTACTGTCATGACATGATAATCAAAGGAAGGTGAATTACCAAGTCAAGTAATCAGGTCTTTAACAGCAGTGTCATTTTGGGATTGTGGTAGTATCCATGTTGTATACTGGTAGGAGAGGTTATTTACCATCAATGACAATGATGAATTTTTTTAGCATTTATTATGAATTCATTTTTAGTCCAACAAATACCTATGGGCTTAATTTCTTACTGAAGGGATTTCTCATCAGAGGTAGACTCGGCAATGACGTCGGGCTTAGAGTTTTCTGCAGACTTGGTTAGGCAGAGGTCTTGATTCATGTTCTACAGATCAGAAAAGTAAATACTGAACTAAATCACTCTTAGGAATGAGCCCTGTGGAGCACAACTGGTCATCTTGATAGTCTTTGATGAGGCAACTGCTGCTCGTGCCATGTGGATTCTGTCTTTTAGTCGGTTTGCTATCTACCTTACTACATTGGGATCTGTGTGTAATGCATTCAGTTTACTGACTATAGCATGGTAGATGGTGTCAAATACCCTGGTCATGACAAGATACTGTGTGTGTGTGCGCGTGTGTGTGTGTGTGTGTGTGTGTGTGTGTGTGTGTGTGTGTGTGTGTGTGTGTGTGTGTGTGTGTGCGTGCGTGTGTGTGTGTATGTGTGTGTGTGTGTGTGCGTGCGTGTGTGTGTCTGTGAACCATATATCAAGTAACCATTAACTAAGACATCTACAATAGCATAAATCTTACTGCCCCAAACTGAATGTTTGTTTTTAAATGCACTGCTGTCATAGAAAATGCTTTATATCAAAAATATTGACTATAAGCATGCTTTCTATCACATATGCTATGATAACCAAGTTGTGAACACATACATCTGTTAGCTTGTTGCAACATTATAAACAGAAAGTGTCAACAGATGGTACATAACTAGTGTTCAGTCAGTGGCACTTAAACAGGTGCTTTTGCATAGTGTTCTACTCAGCAGTGTCTACAGCTGGAAGTTGTTTACTGATGAAATAGTTAATCATCCAGTTTAATTGACAAAAATGTGGAAAATTATGATGAGACCCAGTGCAAGAAGGCTATCAGTATATGGTAGCTGTATCCCAGTGCAGAAATCATGTAGATTAATGCATATGATAAATTATAACCAAGGGATGAAATCAAAATCTAAACTGGCAATGGGAAGCTCTGGGAATAAAAAATATGAAGCAATAAACAAGGTTTACTCCAAATGGATGACTAGAAGGAAAATATGCATTGAGATAAAACAACAAAGAGTACTGGTGGAGTACTGGGATTAAACTGGTGCAATTGTGAGACATGAACTGGAAGAAATGTTTACAAGAAGAAAACACTAAGTTATTCGCACTACACATACAGATGTAACAAGCTGTTCTGGAATATAATATACAGTTCTAGATATATTCTAATCCTAAAGACAGCAAAAGAAGAAACATTTCACAGGAAGATAGAAAAAGTTTTTATTTATTTATTTTACATTTGTTGACCAGGGGTGTCCGACTGAGCCAAAGCCCTTTTTCAGCGGAGGCCCTGGGAGAAATGTTCCAGACAGGTAAAATTCTAACAAAATTTAATTAACACAAACAATGTTAAATAAAGAGAGTAGTCTTTGGAATTGTTTATAGTTTACAATAACTGTTACAGTTCAAATTTAGAGAAAATGAAGAAAAAAGAGGATACAAGAATTATTTAGATATACAAGTCTTATTTACAATAGTTAAGTTCTTTCATCAGTAAGCCATATTGAGTGGCATACGAGTTGAAGGAAGGGTAAGACTGTTAGTACAGGAAAGTAGGTTAAGTAGGGGGTCACAATGAATAAATTGAAGCTAAGAGGAAGGATTTTGGTAAAGGAGGGTGTGAGCAGGGGCAGGTCCAGTGTTTTTTGAAGTAATCTTTTTTTAGCAATTTTAAATTTGGGGGGGTTTGTTTGATTTCTGATATCTAGGGGGAGTTTGTTTCATTCAATAGTAGGGTGGTAACTGTATACATTGCCACCAGTTTTTGTTTTTGTTTTGTAGACATTTAATAAGTCTTGGGTTGCACTTCTGAGATGTCTAGTAGGAGAGTAATGTGAGATGAGAGATGATAGAGCTGGGCAGAAAGATGGTTGATACAGAAAGGAGTGGATCATTTGTAAGTGAGATTGGAGTAGCAGGTGAGGTAGTTCAAACCAGTCAAGAAATTTAAGGGAGAGACAATGATAAGATTTAAAAGGATGTTGAGCTGCAAACCTGGCTATTTGTGGTAGGTAGTTTCTAGCTTAGAATGTAGAGAAGAGTTTAGATTAGTAAGTATTTCAGAACAGTAAGTAAGGCAAGGAAGAAGATAGGCATGAGTTAGTGTATGCTGGGCTTCTGTGGTGAGGAATCTACTATTTCTGTACAGGAGTCCTAGCTTCAGATGGGTTTTTCTGATGCAATTGTTAATATGTAAATCAAATTTTAGTTGGTCATCAATAGTGATTCCGAATACATTTGGGTTGGCATCTACTTCAATGGGAGTATTGTTTACTGATTTAATGGTAAAGGAAGGTTTGATGTGATTAACAGATTTAGGGAGAAAGAGAAGCAGTTTAGTTTTTTTTTTTTGGATTGAGGATGAGCTGGTGTTTTTGAGCCAAGTCTCAACAGAGTTAAAGGATGTCTGGGTAGTGGAAAGGAGTTCAGAGGGTGAGTTTGCAATAGTGATGACTGTTGAGTCATCAGCATATTGGACAATGGAGGACTGTGGACAGGAGGAGTAGAGTGAGTTAGTAAATATATTAAATAGTAGAGGTCCAAGCATGGATCCTTGGGGAACACCTGTTTTTACGTATGGGGGAAAGAGAGTGCTGAGTCCCGTCTGGCTGATTGCTGTCTATCAGTGAGATAGCTGGAGAACCATGCTACTGTATCAGAAGTGAAATAGAAGTTTGTGAGTTTGTTGAGTAATAGGGAGTGGGAAACAGTGTCAAAAGCCTTAGGGAGATCAAGGAATAGGCAGTATATATAAGTTTATTATTGTCTCTGGCTAGTGAACTGGTATTGAGAAAGGATAGAAGAGCAGTAGTGGTACTGTGCATAGGACAGAAACTGTGCCTGGTAAGAATGAGAAGTTTTTTCTTGTAGGAGATGATGCATAGTTTGTTTGTGTGCACACTTCTCAAGTATTTTGGTGAGAGGAGAGAGTATGACAGCAGGTCTGAAATTAGTTATCTCTGTGGAGTTACCTCCTTTGTGAATTGGAAGAGTATAGAACTGTTTCCAAATAGCTGGGACTTTAAATTCAGAGACTGAGAGGTTAATAAGGATAGATACGGGCACAGCCAGGGAATGTGCAACAATCTGGAGAAAGTATGAAGGAATATAATCAGCTGATTCAGAGCATGGCTTAAGTTTAGAAAGCAGTGCTTTAATGTAGGTAGTAGGAACAGGTTTGAGAGAGAGAGAGAGAGAGTGAGAGAGTGCATAAGGTATGCAGAAGGGGGTGGTTCAGGGAGGTTAGAGTAGTTATAGTTAGGAGAGTTGCTGTTAAATAGTTTGGTAATAGATTCTATAAAGTAGGTGTTAAACGTATTGGCAGTCTCTTCAGGCATCTTATCAGGGCATGGGTTTGGTGAGGTAGGGTTTCCAGGGTGTAAGATGAGATTAATAGCATTCCAAAATTTTTTTGGCTCTGATTTTAATGTTGTTGGGGGATTAAAGTAGAAGGCTTTTTTGGCATTGTTAATGAGTTTTTTTTTGTTTGATTTCGAAGCTCTTTGAACTTTTGCAAGTCGGCAGGAAGTTTGGATTGTATCCATATTTTCCAAGCCCTATCTCAACTTTTCATAAGAGAGCGGGTAGTTTTTGACAGCCAGAGTGAAATTTTAGCTTTTACTCGAATTTTTCTAGTTGAGGCAAGTGAGTTTAAGATGGTAAGGAAAGCAGAGTTAAAGGCATTAACTGCCTCATCCAGTGGAAGCTGTTTAAGGAAATCCCAGTTGACTCTAGAGAGAAGGGTTTGGAATGTTTCAGGTTTAAAGATGGTGAGCTTATGTCAGGTAATATATTGGTGGGGTTTGCAAATGTATGGTATATCTAAGGACCATAATAGGTCTATATATATATATATATATATATATATATATATATATATATATATATATATATATATAAACATAATGGTCACTAAGGGAGTTGGGTAAAGTTTCAGGATTTTGATACTTACAGGGATTTGAAACTAGTATCTATCAGGGAGCTTGAATTATGTGTTTTATTGATGTGCGTAGGTTGAGAGATAAGTTGAGTAAATCTCTATAGATTTATATGATGGTGAGAGTTAGGAGTGTTGAGGTTCAGCCAATCAATATTTACATCCCCTAGAAGGATGGTCTCATTAAAGATGTTATGGGAGAGATATGAAAGAAGGTTTTCCAGTAGGGGAATGTTGTCACCAGGTGGGACATATATGGCTATTACTGTAATGGTATTATGGTTATTAACCTTCAGGTTTGCAGCAAGTATTTTGGCAGGTGAGAATGAGGGAAAGGTTAGTTTGGTTTGGGAGAGAGTAAGTTTATTGGAGTGAATAAGAGCAACACTGCCACCTTTCTTTTTAATGTGATCTTGGCAAAGAATATTATAACCTGGGGGGAGAATATCTTTTTCATGATATGCACCAAAAGCCTTATAAACAGACACTGGAAGAGCTTTATAGAGCACTGACTTGAAAAACAGGCTAAAAGGAGATGTAATAATTATATAATTACCGTCCTAATCTTCACAATGATAGTGTCTTTAAATAACGATGAGCAATAATTACAACCTGAAAATGGAAAATGGATAGCTCAGGGGAAACTTAAGTATTATTTCACATAAATGGTGATGTATAATTAAGTAATATTTCTTGAGGTAATAGTAAGTTAAATAAATAGTAACACAATTTAAAAGAACATTAATCATATACAGCAGATCTTTTACATTTATGGGGGGGGGGGGCTATTGGTCTAAGCAGGACCTAAAACATATCTATTAGGCAAAGGACTGCAGAAGCTGGGTGGTAAAACATAACTGACATGGTATCAGATTATGCATTCAAATTTTTCTGTAAAATACATGTGCATTATGGTACATTGTTAAGTTTTCATGGTCATGTATCCCCCTATGTAACTAAAGAGTTTTACATATGTCTGCCTTTATTTAATTCGGACTTAAAAACCATATAGGAAAAACTATCAACAGAGCAAGGCACTTTTAAATTTGTTTTCTCCACAAATCCTCAACCAGTTAATTTATTTTCTAAGTTTGCATGGCTTTTGTGCCTAACCAACCATCTGCTGCTGTACAGGTCAGGTATAACAGCAACATAACCTTCTGAGCTGTTGAAACTATGCTTTTAATAAACATGAAATGACTTACCTAACATAAAATCTGCAGTAAAGCCATATGCTAATCTCTTGACCTGAAATTCACACTTTTGGTAACAGATTGATAATTAACCTGCAATGAATTTAATTATTTAAGTTTATGCACAGAATGGAGAATTTCACAAATTCTTTTGCTATTTGAAATCAAAAGAAAGATGATGGTGTGACTTTTATTATTTTAGTAATTTATTGTTTTAATTAAACACAACTCTCTCTCTCTCTCTCTCTCTATATAAACACAACTCTCTCTCTCTCTCTGTATATATATATATATATATATATATATATATATATATATATATATATATATATATATATCATGTCATGCTAAAAAGAAATGACAGAAGAGGGATGACAGATGCAGCATTTCACAGCATAATACTAATGTACCCAGCTCAAATATTCGATAAATGGCAACAGCAAAGTAATATACAATATTGCACCCTGTAAGGCTATCATTTTACTCAGTTTGCATATTTTGTTACTATATACAGTTAATTTTGTTTTGCACTTATCTAGTTAATTTACTTAATTAATAAAAACAATAAGTTAGTAAAATAATCCTTAGTAAATAGAACAAAAACTGTTTAGAGTGAGTATTCTGATAGTATATAACAGAACCGTCGCAAAACAAATTGTAGTACTACATTTTTGTTTTGTTGTAGTTGACCTGTAACAAAGTACAACGTCATTTAAGAATTGCATTGTATCAGCCAAGTATGGTTTCTAATGTACTTTCTATATCATTATCATATAGTGCTAATAACGCAGTAAATATTCATAAAGCAAGTAATCATATTACCATCACAATTATCTCATCAACTTACTTCTCCCACATATTCTCATCTCTTAAAATGCATTTGAGATGCATCATCCAATCATGGGGTTGAAGATGAAGAAACAGATAATTTTAAAGTGCCTAAGTCAATAACAGAGGATGAGGTAAAACAGAAGCATGTATCTTCTTAATGTTAAAGTTCTAAGACATCCCGCTAATGGAATGAATCAGACAGTTTACTGGGACACAGGAACATCATTACTGAAAACAAACTAATCAGTGAATAGGGGGAAGTGGCACTGAGTTTTATCACATGCAGTCCATGTGCAGGAAAACCTACACAACCTTTTGTAGTTGTATAGTCAGGGCAAATGAATTGGCAATCAGAAAACTGGGAAGAAGCTTTTAATTTAGCTTAAAGATGAACCATCCTGGAGAAATCAGGACATTTGAGAGCTCTGATTATAATGCATCATTCAGTAACAAAGATGAAAAAGAAACATCAGCATGCTCATTATGGATATTAGTACTTGATATGAACTTGATCAGTGAAACTACTGAAACCCTGGTATACCATATTCACTTCTAAGCC
The DNA here is from genome assembly GCF_019279795.1 of Protopterus annectens. Lineage (NCBI taxonomy): Eukaryota > Metazoa > Chordata > Ceratodontiformes > Protopteridae > Protopterus > Protopterus annectens. Next base: position 564,609,908 of record NC_056738.1, on the reverse strand, counting down.
AGCAATTTGAATGTTGGCACTTTTGGAAGTTCCAAAACTACACCTCAGCAACATGACACATACTTCCATACCTCTCAATTTTTTTACTAAATAATTTTGGAGAAAAACAAATATAATATGGGGACAAAGACCCACAACCTGGGATATGTTTAAAATATCACTTTAATTCAATTTTAAAAAGTTGATAAAATAACAGATGTTGCATCATCCTGCATGTTTAAACAATTAGATGTATAACTGTACTCTTCAGTATGTTACCAAAAATTAAAAAAAAAAAATGTTATAAGGGACAGGCTAAAAATTTAGGCAAAAATTAGGACCATTCTACAAAATGACAAACAACTGAAAAATAGGTATACCTCCATTTGAGAGGTTTGAATATTCTGACCATGGAGAGAAGATGCTAAATGCACAAAGATTGTAATGTGTAGGTAAAGCCCAGAATGAACATTTTGCAATTAACAGGTAGGTATGTACCTGAACCTTAATTTAAATAAGTTTATGCAACAGTATTTGCCAGAGTAATAGACACTTCAATGGTGAGTGACAAGCTATTCTAGAAGACACAACGCGTTTGCTCAGATCCACATACATTTTGAAATGGTACTCTTACAAGAAAATACTGCATTTAGAGCACATTTATATGCCTAAAATAGTATCTTGTTTTAAAGGTCAGTATAGACAAAGAATCCTGTAGTTCTTTGCTGTATCAAACATTGTTAGTAAACTTTGACAAAGAGTTATAATGGGTCCTAGCTGTAGTTCACTGACTGCCATTTATGCTTATTTACAAAAAAAAAGCTTTCAAGTTAAGGAACGAGTTACATATATCTGAATAGTAGCTCTTTGCTAAACTTTGTCCATCAGCTATGTTAATCTGCAGCAAAGAGCTGTACTAACACATTGTACCTTTAGGTTCCTAACACACAAACACTGACTGTCATTTAAGAATGATTACCAATATTGTTTCAGAGTCCAGTTGCCACACCTTCTACACTACCTATTGTATGAACTAACAGTTTGCATCCAAGGCAAAAACCCCTTTCCATGCCTTGATACAGGTCTGCGGAACTCAGTAAACCACTTAACACTATAACTAATAAACAGAAGAAATGCAAGCAAGCTATGGCAACTGAATGCTCTGGCCTACAGCAGGGCTCATGTACCATAAAATAAAGGACTTGAAAATGAAGAGTATGATTCAGTGTAATTTTGTCAACTACTATTTTGTTTTCAACCAATGTTACCATAATGCTTCCAAGAACTGATTAAGTTAGTCCTTCATTAAGATCAACAGGACTCTCTTTCAGCACCTTCTAAACTATACATTAAACTGAGGCATTTACTTGGAAGGATAATCTCACTTTTTAACTTTTCAATATTTTTCTTGATTGTATTTTAGTCTATTTGTTTTTATTTCATTGACTGGATTCCCAAGCATGAGGAGAAAGCTGGATTTCCTTCACAAGATGTTAGGCATACTTATATTTTCACTGTAGTTCACCTCATCTCCCGTGCCCCAACAGGAAAATTAGTTTGTACAAGCTAAAATCAGTACATCCTGGACTGCACTTTGATTTTTTTATACCATTAAGCCCAGGCCCTCATATGGACCTGCAATTTGCAAGCACCCAGAAAATCATCTTTCAGGAACCCACTGCATGAGCTTTCAAGAATGGATGCAGGAAAAGATACACCATTGGGGTTTAAGGACATCCTCACCGCCCTAAATTTCTCTTAAGCGGAATGCTCTAAACAATGAAAATGACTCATCCAACAGGAAGGTTCCTGACTTAAATGATGATTCTTATGAGGAACTGGAGAACACACTTAAGAAAATTATGCCTCAAAAACTGCCTCACCAAAAAGTTTATACTGATGGGTTTACAAATACAAAAAAGACCATCTGGAAAAACTTAGAAGAAATTCTGACCATAGAAAGGAACACCACACTTAAAGAAGCCAGACTGAATAAGTAGCAAACATGCTGAAAAGCAACAAGGCACAACAAAGACTCAGACTGAGCTGATAAGACTGGAGGGGTTATCAGAGCACAAACCAAACATACAAGATCCCAAGAAATCACGGAAAGAGTGAATCTAGCAGAAAAGAAAAGAAAATGGTGAAGAACCTAAGGGACCAGTGTGATGACCAACAACTCAAGGAAATGGAGAGAAGATAGACACCCCAGGACTGCAATAAGGAACCACAACACATCAGATACACAGACCCAACAAGAGAGAGAACCACCATACACAAGGCACATTCCTAGAAGGACACCAAAACATCATGACAGATACCACAAACTACCAAATTTTTCCCAAGGGCCCTGACAAACAGGAACTGGATCTGAACCCCACCCACATGGGCAGCGAGCAGACAATACACACACAGGAACCACCAAGAGACTATCACAACACATCAAGGGCAAATCCGAATGACACACAACAGCGGTCAACCCCACACCCATGGACCCTCTAATCACAGCACTCCAAGGACTACTACCAGCCCTGACTAGAGAGATCTCAAGGAAATTACCTCTAAAGGGACATGATATGACAGGGGAAAAGGGACTTGAAACACCTCTGGCACTCCCCAATGGAAACTTTCAACCAGCAGGGACAATGAAATTGAGACATCCCCAATGACCCACTGGAGTCTGAAACCACTCAGTAAAACCCCTAAGAGAAATGGAATCTTTAGTCCTCAAAAAAAGGCCCATCTTTGTACCACACCATAGAATCAACATTGTGAGTACCATTATCAACCTTAAACTCTTCACCTGAAAACTTAAGGTCTTCTTCCATGACGACAGAAGACAAGAAGCTACCCAATCCAGGGCCAGCACAAGCCACAGGAAATGGAAACACATCTACAATTTCTGCCACCCCCTATCCACCCAGTCATCAGTGCTTTTGAGGACAAATGCATCAGCAGACCATTGAAAAACAAATTCTTAAAACTCAACCAAAAAGAAACCAAAGCACTACTGGTATTCATTAAAGACAAATCAGGGAGAATCAAGAACACAAACAAGCAATCCTAGTAACTGATACCACCACATACAAGATAATGAACTGATGGATATCCCAGCCTTTTATAGAAACACTGACCTAGGTAAAATCAAAACCACCTATGAAGAGTCTCCTAGAAGTAAGCAACCTGAATGAGGAAGGTTCGATTAACAACATTATTCATGAATTTCTAACAGTTACCCTCCCAAAACTCATCAGCTTTCCTCATATTCCAAAACCTTACAAGAACCTCGGAGACCTTCCATACAGTCCCACAGTGGCTAGCTGAGGCTCCATCAACAACCCTATATTCATATAACTGGAAGTACAAGCAAAGTCTCCTCACTGAAAGAAATGCATTCTTTATCCTCATCTCAATGAATTTCTTCAAAAAGATTAAAAAAAATTGACCAGAACTCCATTCTTGTTACTATCAAGAACAACGAGTTATATACAGTATTCCCACACAGTCACTGTATAATCACAGTAGTTGAAGCTTACAACAAGAAATGGAAGCCTTACCTGGGGAAACAAAGGTCATTGGCAGACCCCTCAAACTACTCCTAAGCAACAACTATTTTCAGTTTAATGGGCACTATTTCAGACAGACCGCTAAAATAACCATGACAGCAGCCATAACTCCCAGCTTGGCAAACACAGCTTTAGGGAAATGGGAAAAAGAAGG